>NW_017536852.1:652206-656717 GCF_001853355.1 Bactrocera latifrons | reverse complement strand
TTTTTTTAATTATTGCATTTTTCTAATTTCAATAAATATTAAATTTCCCCACAATTTTGCTTAAACCCCTCAAAGCGTATTGCTGAACTTGATAAATCGCTTGTCACTTTGTCACTGGCATTTTACATATCAATAAGAGTCTAAACAAATGTCAACCATGGCCGCAAAAACATATGTACTCGTATTGCCGCTTACTGGCTTATTACATGCTTTGGTCTGCTCTTATCACAAGTTCATTTAACTTTTCAGCCTTCAGCTTTACAAAACACTCATATAACATCAGAAAATAATAAAACTCTTCACAAATATCTTTTGCACATACATATGTAGGTATATTTGTATATGTACATACATATCTCGATAGCTGATAAGCCCTCTATAAAACAAAAAGACTGCTTCCTGTGGATATCGCATTTGCTATTTTAAAACCAACAATCAATAATAATATTTATTCAAACAATTGATTTAACGGCGAACCTGATATGCGTTTGCACGCACTTTCGTACAGACATACATATCTAAATATACTATATATGTATAAATGGACTTATTTATTTATTATTTCATATCCATAAAGGTAACTAGTGTTACAGTTTTTCACTTTTTATTTGATTTTATTTGTTGTCTGCTTCCTCTTCCATAAAAAAAAAACATTTGTTTATGGAAAACTTAGACCATTTCCTCTGTGACCAGTTTATTTAACACCTTTCAATAATAATAGTATTAAATATAGAAATAATTTTCTGAGGTGATTATAACGCAGTCCTGAACAAAAAATTAGCATTAGAGAACGAATACGTTCAACTTTTGATTACTATTCGACGTCTATCTTAAGTCTTTTTTATGATCCAGGCATTCTTAGAAAACTTTGCCAGATCTTTGACACTTATGGGAAAGAAATTTTTGACTGACAGACCCAACATGGACTTGTTTGAAAACGAAGACTGCTCAGTATTATAAACTAAGTCCCTTTTTAAGTGAGGTCAATGATTTATGCGCATTTTCAAATTCATGTTTGAGTTCAGTTTTCTTCAATAAAAAGAAAATACTTGTACTATTTGTAAAATTTAAAAATATTTGAATACAATTATCATTATTTAGAAACTCAGATTACTGCGATTTTATTATCGTAATTTGACACACATGGACTACACAGACTCTACGCTTGTTTGTCACACATTAAACGGAGCGCTTGAGACATGCAATTAAAGGCGAGCTATGCGCGATCACAACATTGAAACACTTAAACATTGTTTGAAGTAAATATTTATAAATTTAGAATATTTATTTAGTAATGCGTTGATATATTTTAAGGCAGTGGTTTATAACGAAATGGAGTTGCCAAAGTGTGGAAATTTACACTTCAAACTCTATTTAGCAGTTTTTCAAATTAATTTTGGAATTGATTTAGAATTACTTTCGTTTTCCTAAACATGAATAATGCATATATACATTGTGACTCTCGCGATTTTTACAATGTATAAAAATATCGAACAAAGAATTTGTCTCAAATTTTGTATTTCTAACCAAATTTCGTGTGCGGAATCATTGCGAATGTTGGAAAAGGCTTACGGTGATTAAATTTTGTCAAAAACTCAAGCATACGAGTGGTACAAAGCCTTCAAACGCGGTCGAGAGATCTTTGAAGACCTGCTTCCTTCTGAACGACATTCGACCTCTTCAAATGCTAAGAATATTAAAACAGTGAAGGTTATGGATATAAGAGAGCTCGCCCTCCGCTCTCGCTAGTCTGCTCGAATGATTTCGGATATGAAATGCGTACTTTCTCAACTCGCCCCGATAAAGCTTTAAAGCCAAAAACGGAATGAATACCATTGAAAAACCATCGTATTCACCATATTTGCTTCCGAGTGATCTTTTCTGTTCCTCAAATTTAAATTGTCGCTCCGTGGAACCGGTTTTCAGTCGATTGAAAAGATAAAAAAAAATCTGCTGAAGGAGCTGAAGGCCATCCCAAAAAGTGCTTATTAAAAGTGTTTCGAAGACAGAAAAAATTGCTAGCATGAGTGTATTACATCTGTTAGGGATTTCTTAAAAGGCGACAAAATAAATATTGATAAATAATTACATTTTTTGTTTTTTATTTACAATATTTACAATTTATAGATATGGACTTTTATATAGACAAACGAGATAAAAAAAACGTGAAATTTTGTTGTCATGAATTTTAGGAATAATGAAGGCTAAAGGAAAAAATTTCGAGAGATCGGTTTTTGGGAATATTTTTTTGGTGCTCCTCTGACGACATTTTTCGAAAAATTGGACCTCACACTGGATGTTATTTTTTGAGAGGTTACATGGGTGTACGGGATTCAAAAAATCGATTTTTTTTTGTCTTAATAAATTCTATAACATCTGTAGAATATTGTCCGTAATTTTCAAGTTGATCCGAGTAAAAGTTCCGGAGATACATCTCTGAGGACTTGTGCCCTCAAAGCTAGCTAGGCTAAGTGCACCGTCTTTAAAATCGTTTTTTATCGAAAATGTGTTTTCAAAGTCGGTTGGCAAGATTTCTCGAGAACTATTCAACCGAACTTCATGAAATTTGACACAGGTCTTCAAGGTTTTCAGGTTTTTTCCTAACTAAAACACATATTTTTCCACTTTAGATGATCCTGTAAGGAGTTAACCTGCCAACGCTGGCGCAACTTTTTTCCGAGTGGTCACCGGAAATGGCGTCACAATGACCGAGTTTAATTTTTTTTCTTTTCAAAAATTTCGGAATTTTTGTGTTCATGCTGTATGTTTGTAACTATAAAAAATTCTATTAAAATAATTCAGTTTTTATTTGAGAAAAATTTTTCAAAAAATACTGTTTTTGTCCGAGGAAACCCACGTAACCCTTTAATAAAAAAAAAAACCAGCATTTCACCACAAGAAGTAGCACCGATAACTCGCCGCAATTACTTCAAAAAAATTTTTACTCGCCACATAATCTTTAAAAAATATTTGCAAATATAGTTTCAGTTCTTATTGACAAAAAAAAATTACGCACTCTTCACTCAGAATAACACTTGTACACACAAAGCGACCACTTTTAAAAATGTCTCTTTTATTATTTTTAAAAAATTATGCTAAACTCTTATTTGTTTTTAACTTTGTTGTACAAAAAATATCCGTATGATTTTCCCTATTTTCACAACGCGACGCAACAGTCACAAAACAAAACCTAACGCCGTCGAGGTCTCAAGAATTCTAAACGCACTAGAACAGTGCGCAGCGAACGTTATCTGGCGAACAGTTAGTTGGGAGTGTGCGCGCGCGAATCCAATTCAAATTTAAAATCACCAGGCGGTAGAACTCAGCCGGCGATCGATACACAAGCCAAGCGTGTGCTCGTAAATATGTAAACATGCATGTGTGTATGTATGTGCGCTTGCACTCTGCTATGGCGTGTGGCATTCGCTGCTGCACACTCGCACCCATGCCCATGCCCATGCCCAAGCCCAAGCCGCTATGCCATGCCGCTTGTCGGCAAGCGTAGTGGAATGTACGCGCCCCCCAAACTCAAGCACCCATACAAGCACAGCTATTTCACGAACGGCAAGCTACAATACAAATAACGCTCGTAAATAAGCAAATAAATAAATGTGGAAAAAAGGCTGGTGAATGAGTGCTACTGTACGCGCGTCGCTGGTGATAAACGCCAGTTAGAAAGGCTTATTATTTAATTGCTTTAGCGCGGCAAGTAGTCGCAGCCTGTTCCATAGCCGAAATGAGCTAATAAGCCAAACAAAATCAAGCGAAAACATACGCTTTGCAACTTGTCATAGTCATATTGAAGACGCACACACACACATATGTACACATACCGTTTATATATATATATATATGTACATGTGTGCTGATCGATTGTCTCAAAGTGCTCCTCAGTCAATCTGCAAATTAATAACAATAGACGGCTTGTGTTCAGGCTCAAGGCACAAGTGCATGCATACTCACGTTTATACATACAGACATACATCCTTATATATGTATGTATATACATTGTATGAGCAATTCTCAAAATGCTCGATACACCAAAAATTCTGAGTCATTTCTTCAACACTTAGTTTTCCATATGGAAGTTTTATACATATGTACATACATATGTGTGTGTGCTCGTAAATTATAAGTATTGTACAAATAATGGTACATGCATCAATTGTGATTAGAGTTTTTTGCAGCAGTCATTGAGGCAGCAAGCAATCATACAAGTATAATGTTATAATCATTCAGCAATTAGTTTTATTAAAAACATAAGTAAACAAATAAAAAACATAAATCTATATGTAATTACCGGAGAATATACTGGCATATGATTACACCGATTTGCTAATACTTTCTTTGTAGCTTCAGTGTTATACAAAAGCTAAAAAAAATGCAGTTCGTCTGCACCGAAGCTAATATACCCTTCACAGGTGCATTTCTTTTAGTAACTATGTGTTCAGTTTGTATGGCAGCTATATGATATAGTTAACCGATCTGAACGATTTCTTTGGAGATTACAT
>NW_017536852.1:608660-651591 GCF_001853355.1 Bactrocera latifrons | reverse complement strand
AGTTTTCCATACAAGAACTTTTTTCCGATCGTTCAGTTTGTATAGCAACCATATGTTATAGTGGTCCTCTATCGGCAGTTCCGACAAATAAGCAGTTTCTTGAAAAAAAAAATGACGTTTGCAAAATTTCAAAACGATATCTTAGAAACTGAGGGACTAGTTCGTATATACACAGACAGACGGACGGACAAACAGACAGACATACGGACATGGCTAAATCGACTCAGCTCGACATACTGATCATTTATATATATATTTTATAGGGTCTCCAACCCTTCCTTCTAGGTGTTACAAACTTCTTGACAAAATTAATATACCCTGTTCAGGGTATAGAAATGTTTACTTCGGCTGCACCGTAATTCTAATGTAGTACCCTTCACAGTTGTATTTCTTATAACTCTATGCCCCCAGTAGTGTAAAGAATCTTTATCTCGATTTATTATCGGTCAGTTTGTTTGACAGCTACATATGTATGTATGTATATGATATCGTAGTCTGATCTCAATAATATGATCCGAGTTTGTAGTGTTGCCTTAGAAAATAATAAGATATTGGCGGAATAGTTGAGGCATATACAGGCACACAAAATCAATTGAAAAATCCCCATATGACTTTTAGTTAATCCTAAACTTCAAAACGAGCGTATATATAGACAGATGTCAGACGGATCGTTAGGTTGTAAATTATAACATTTTAAGGGGTCAGTAGGGTAATATTTTTTAATTTTTTTTTTTTTTTGCACTTTTTGTTCCCTTATACCCTTAGAATTAATGTAGAAGCAAACTTTACCATTGGAACGTTTTAAAAAAGGCCCAAAAATAATAATACCGTTCGACGTTCGGAGCGTTCGGAGTGCACACCTCGTTTTTCCCAAAACACACATTTTAAACTGGCAAGCATGATTCCGATAGAACTACTCAACCGATTTGCTTAATTTTTATTTAATTTTTTTTAAATGTTCACAAAACGCCTGGCTATCGTCCCTACCAGCTTCATAATTTTTTATAATTTATTGACCATGAAAAAAACATGGGGAAAAGTTAAAAAAAAACGTTATTACTATTTTATTTATCAACATTTTTTCATGATTCTAGTAGGAACGATAATCATTCACGTACTTTTTAGGAATAAATTGCGTTTTGTGTTTAATATTATATAAACCAAACATGAGAAATCGTGTGCCCCAGTGAAAAAACGCATCTCATTCACCCAGCCATTTCTCCCACAATGTCATCGAAAAAACTTCAAAAATTCACTCCATACAATCCACGATATACCTCACATGATGTGTGAAAAAAGTTCTATTGGAGAATAAAAATTTCTATGAAAAAAAGTATGTCAAAAAAACCGGCCAGATTAAACTACTGACCCCTTAAGTGAAACAACTTTGATTATTGTTAAAATAATTGATAAAAAGACATTTCGCGTCTTGATAAAATATTGCTTTTTGAAAGAAAAAAATACAGTTGAAGGAAAAACTTGGCTTGATGTCGAATTTTCGGACACTGCCTCAGAAAAGTCAACCATCAAGTACTGGTATGCTATAAAAAAAAACTCTGTCGCTACAACCACCACAACACAACAAAATAGATTATTACGGACGGAAACATCCGGAAAGTCCATAAAATAATTTTTGATGAACGTAAAGTGAAGTTATACACGTATATTAGGGTATGACAAAGTTCTGGGCAAGGAAGGTGCCGTGCGACCAAAAGCAACGACGACGAGTGCTTGGAGATGTTCAAACGTAATAAACCCAAGTTTTGGCGCCGATATGTAACAATTAATGAAATATGACTCCATCATTTCACTCCGAAGTCCAATTGACAGCCATCCGAGGGGGCCAAAGCAAAACGCAACAGTCGACTGGCAAAACATCTATGCATTGGGCTTCGAATTACTTCCGCATCCACCGTATTCTAACAAAACTAGCTGGGAAAAGTTTTTCGTCGAATAAAGAAGTGACCGCCGTAACTAGGAGCTACTTTGAAATAAAAGACAGATCGTACTACCAAAATAGTATTGACAAGTTGAAGTGCCGCTATATTCAGTGTATCGCCATGAAGGGAACAATGTTATGTTGAATAAAAAACGAATTTTGCCAAAATGAATTTTTCGTAGGGCGTGACCTTTTCCATTGACCTATTATAGGGTCTCCGCCATTTTCTTATGGGCGTGAATTATGTAATGAATTGAATTCCGAATGTCTGCCCACGTGTCCACGTGTCGATTTAGACGTCCGTCCGCCATAAAGACATCCATCCACCATTCTATGCCTGGCAGTATAAATTTTACTAGAAATGTATATATACTGATAAAACTTGATTGATGTTTTTCTTGACAATCTGACCACATTCCAATAGAACTCAGTTATCCAGCTCGACTTTCTTTGAAACATGGACTCTTTCTCCAGTGAAAAGACTTTTAAGTCATTTTCAAGTGATGTAATATTTTGTTCTAAAAATACTTCCCCCCCCATTTAAAGTATTTCTAGAGCCATTTATTTATATTTACTTTAAAATTTTATGTATGAACACCATTATATTTTAAGAATTAAGTTTAGCATAGCCACAGTAACATGTGTACATAAATATATACTTATCTAACTACTCATTTATTCGCCGAAATAAAGATATGGACATAAAAATGTGAATTAAAATCAAAGTGTGTAAAGTAACACTAACTTTTCGAAATAATTGGTTAATTATAAAATAATATACACTTCAAGCTAATCATTCACTATTCAGACAAGAAAATCTAGTAAAATTTTCCGCAATGTTTTGTTAAAGGAAGAAGTCTTCAAAACTTTTTTTGCTAGTAAAAAAAATTTGTCACTGGTAATCCGTACTGCAGTTCTGATTACGGCTCTGCCTTTGACAATCTCACTCTGAATATGAAATTTTTCCTGGATAGTCTCCACCGAGACACCGCTGCAGACAGACAGTGGCTAATACAATTCCACCAGGGTCTAATTGTAGCAAAGGGTTTGTTCTGCCCACTTAGTCTGCTTCACAATTACCAAGAATATTACCTGGAACCCATGGCTCGTTACGATGTTAAGTCTACTAAGAGATATAGGCATTAACTATTTTTGGCGAAACCCTAAGCGACTTTAGTAATTTTAATCAGTTGTCTATCTGTAGGCTTACTTTAATTGCTGTGATCTCCGAAGTGGTCTGGTAGACCCGAAGTCATTGTGGTGTCTCATTTTGCTGAAAAGAAACCACCTCCAACTCAATTATCTGGTTAACTCCCATCAGTTCATATGCTTATCCCTGCAAATCTGTGTTATTCGGTAGAAATAGAAACTTACAAAGTATCTTAGAATGTTCCTTTTAATAGGTGACTAATAAGGAGGACTTCTGTCTTACAGAACAAGTATATTGGCATTAAATGTAAAATATGTCTTTTACAAGGACAATAGTGTCGAAAAGTTGTAAAATCGCTATATCTTTAGCGCCCTGTTTCGAGATTATATGATAATATGTATATTTAAATTGAAAACATAAATTATTATTGAACAGTTTCTATTTTTATGCCCAACAATGTACATGTTTTAAGTATATACGTACAAACAGTGAATAATTGTATCGAATTTTGATGACAAAAATTTTACACAACACTTATTTACCCAAGCCACATCTCTCATCCCACACACACACCCATTTAAAGTGGGCAAATAAAAAACAATTAACTATTCATAACAGTAGATCCACCCATAATTTGTAGCGAATAGTATTAAAGTATTTATTTATGTACGTACACAAACATACAGAGTTTACTTAGTGATATATTTTTTGGACAAACACGCAAAAGCGAATATAAATAGGTGCTTAGGAGGGATGTTTGGTGTATAAACATCGAGATGATGTTCAATCGTTATCAAATTGTTCATTATCAAACATATGTATACGAATAGAAAATTGGGTAGTTTTCTAGTATCCACCTGTGACAAGTTTTTATATGAGAAAATGCTGGTAGTGAGTCATCCTCTTATTCCAGTATGTATGTATGTACGTATGTATGTATAGTATATACAGCTGTCTTATATCGAGCATAATAAAGATTTAATTGCAAAAATCTAAGTTTCTCTAAATGATATGCGCATCACATTAATTTTTTATGCCAGATAATGCACGAACATGTCTATGCGTAAGTAATACAACATACATATGTACATGCATACATACTTAATATTGTCCGTAAAAAATCAAAATAATAAAGCATTTGCTTCACACCTGTTGACAGCCAATTAATTTAATATTCAAAACACTTCCAACCTCTTTCATTTATAGGTTAATTATGGCAAAACAGTCAAGCGTTTTTTTTTTTTCAAGATATATTTAGATATAGTTTCATGTGCTTAATTTTTTATGAATTAAAAAGCAGGTGTCTACTTAGATAACAAAACTGTAACCTAAGGATGCCGAGGTTTCGTCGGTGCTAAAAGACTGTGTAAACTGACGTTGAACAATAGCAAAAGCTCCGTCAAGATCGGGAAGGACCTCTTCAAGACGTTCGATACCAAACGAGGTTTCAGACAAGGCGACTAACTTTCGTGCGACTTCTACAATCTATTCTGGAGAAAATTATTCGAGCTACAGAGCCTAATCGAGCAGGTACAATCTTCTATACTCGTATAGAAGTGCACAGCTGCCGGCGTACGCCGATTACATCGATATCATACCGTTAGTTCTGCTTTCTCCAGACTGGATAAGGAAACGAAGCAAATGGGACTGATAGTGAACGAGGGCAAGATGAAACATCTCCTGTTGACAATCATAACTTCGAAGTCGTAGATAATTTCGTCTATTTTGGAACCAGCATTAACACCAACACAAACGTCTGCCTTCAAATCCAACACAGAATAACTCTTGCTGGTGCTACTTTCGACTGAGTAGGCAATTGAGAAGTAAAGTCCTCTCTCGTCTAACAAAGACAAGTCACTCATCATCCCCGTCCTGCTGTATGGTGCGGAGGCATTGCCGATGACAACATCTGATGACTCGACATTACGAGTTTTCGAGAGAAAGATTCTATAGAAGATTTATGGTCCTTTACACATTGGCAACGGCGAAAGCAGCAGTCGATGGAACGATGAGCCGTACAAGATATGATATGACTACATTGACATATGTAGTTCAACGAATTAAGAGAGAGTATTCGACGCAGTACGCGCCAGGGGAAGCACAGGAAGAGGAAAATTTCAACTCCATTGGAAAGGCCAGATGAAGAAGGACCTGGCTTCGCTTGGAATCTCCAGTTGGCGTCAAACAGCGACGCTGTTCAATATGTTTGTTTGCCAAAGCTCTATGGGGAAGGCGAGGTAGAATCATATTGTCACTTTCTTCTTCAGATTGAAATTTCTCCTTCGAAGAACCTATGGAAGAGGTCGGGTTTAATATTAACGCTTCGCCAAACTAGTACGATCTGGTGATCCACTTTTTGCTGGTTTTTGCTAACACAAAGAAAACTGTCTCAGTGAGATCCACCGAATTTGAATCAGCCCTACGACCAAACCTTACCTAATCTAGATTTAACTACAAAACCAACCCTCTCTTACCAACTTGTTATACATATGTACATATGTCGACCTCAAACCCTAAACCGCATATTATCTTCTAAAAAAATATTGGCGACATGAAAATTTCTTTTGAAATCACCTCTGATTACTTCAACTTCATCGATAAATTTAGATGCTTACAGGTTGCAACTACTAGATACACGTGTCCAGGTGCTTAGTAAATGTGTAATCAAATTAGTGGTTATCATTTGAAAGATGAATAATCGCTAATATGTCTTCATTATTTCATAATATTTAGCAACAAGTTTAAATGGAATGAGCAAACGGCTGATAATTGATGGTTGATGTGTTTATTAGCTCACCGAGGGTGGAAATTAAAGCGAAATTAACATATTTACATATTTATATACATATGTAAGTATGGGTATTTCAAATAAAGCGCTATTTTAATTGCAAATGTACACACAAAGGTGTTTCATGAATAATAATTATCTGGTAACCGCTAACACGCCCCCAACCAACTAATTAAATCAAATTATATTTTTATACTTATATAAATGTACAAATATAAACATACATACGTTTTGTAGTTGCAGTTCAATAACCGAAAGTAATTACAACAGTTAAGAACGTATTATTGAAATTGTAAAAATACCATAAAATAATCTAATAACAAGAAAAAACGATGACTTTTGTTGCCACCAAGCTAGAATACCCTTCACAAATAAAAAAAGATTTCATACAAGAACCTGATTTTGAACTAGGCTATAGTGATACGATCTAAAAAAAATTATTCGAAAATTACGCCGATGCCTTGGACAGTAAACTATGCTAAATGTCCTACCTGAACTTCATTTTGATCGAACAATTTGTATAGCAGCTATACGCTATAGTGGATCGATGTGAAAAAAAAAAAAGTTTTCTCGTTCAAGAACTGAAACCAATCGACCTTCCCAAGCGACATCGCTTCGCTCTATGGACTCTTGAAAAGTTCCAAGAAAGTCCAACCTTTTCGAGCCAAATTTTGTTCAACGAAGAGACTCATTTCTGATTCAATGAGTATGTAAAAAAGCAGAATTTCTACATTTGGGATGAATAGCAACGTTAAGAGATTCAAGAGATGAGATTTCATACAGAAAACACAACAGTTTTGTTTGGTTTGTGGGCCGGAGAAATCATCGATCCAAATTTTTTCAAAAATGATGCCGGTGAGAACTTAACCGATCACCATAGACCGTTCTCACGCCATGATAACCGACTATTTAATGTTTGAAATTTAATCTCGTAATTGCGTTATTTGGTTTAAACAAGACAGCGTTACATCAATCAAGGAATTTACTTAGAGAACACTTCGCTGAGCAGATAATTTTACGTTTTGTGCCGACCGATTGGCCACCAAGATGTATGATATCACACCTTAGACTTTTTACAATGGGGATATGTAAAGTCTAAAGTCTATGCGGACAATCCCGCTTCGATTCAATCCATGGAGCAAAACATCACTCGTATCATTCGCCAGTTACCAGTCGCAATGCTCGAACGAGTCATTGAAAATTGTACTTAACGGATTGGACCTTCTGAGACGTATCCGCGGCCGACATTTGAAAGAGATAATCTTCAAAAAGTAAATGCCAAGGAATGTTCTTTCGAATAATAAATAAACATCCCCCATTAAATTTGAAGTGTCTGTGTTGTTTACTTAAAAAAAAATGTAGGGATCCTCGAAATGGATCACCCTTCATATTATTTTACTGGATGTAACAAACTTCATGGCGAACTTTATAAGCCCTGTTCGGGGAATAAAAATTAAGCTGCAGCATTAGCAGACATGTGAAACATGGACGTCATTTTCCTTATATTATATATATTCAATTTACATATCTTCGCGATATCAAATGACGTATATATTATATATGTTTCACGTGCCTACTAATACTGCAACTTAATTTTTTGGAGATGATTTTTTTATTTTGTTTTTAAACAATATTACACATATGTACGTATGTACGTATTCTTTTAATATTGCGAAGATATAAAATGACGTCTATTTATATACGTGTTTCTATTTTTAATGCCGATATGCTAATTGTTTTATTGCGGCTAAAAGCGTATACTAAGAAATCAATCAGTTAATGCGAAGCCGTCAAAAGATTTCACAATCACACATTTCTTCAAATAGCTATTATCATATATTTATATATTACCGTTGAATAACAGCATCTTAATATTGGCTAATGGCAGGTGAAATGATACCGTGCTCTTAATTAGTATCAAGTAATCAACTCATAGCTGACAGCCATCCAGAACCACCCCCTTGAAATATTCATTTCGAAATCATAAACAAATGATTTGTGTATAAATTATAACGACACTGTGGAGCCCTTTTACAACTATTTACGAAATGCACGTGAATTAATAATTAACACAAATCCATTATGATTCACTTTTCCCTAAACTCAATCGCAATTTACATAATAATTTCAAAAGAAACAAATGCAGTGGTTAAGATAGAATTAATCAGATGAAATTAGCTTACAAGCTAGTGATTCAAATAGCGTCTAAGCATAACACCGCATTTTCTATATTCCAAAAACTCATTTATTGCGCCTGCCGTAAGATAATTTAGATTAACTTAACTTCTAAACTCCTGAGCTCCTGAGCACCTGTTGATAAACTGCAGATGCCCGACAACTCAAGTTTTCCACGGCGTTTCTGGGGATTTGAAATACATAGGCATACATACATATCGAGAGAATAATGAACCCACAAATGATGACAGTTCGTATTTCAAAGGTGCTGAAATTTTATCTCGAACAACGCTAAGCGCTACTCGGACTAGACGACAATATAGTATACCTACATAATTAGTAGATAGATTGCAAAATTGAATTAAGATGATCTTTGGTTTCGAAGGAGTTATAAGCTGATAAACAAAAACCTAACATATTCTCTCCTCTCTCGTACTCTTTCTCAAACCTTAAATGGCTTTCATTTCGGAAGTACAGTAAATAGCCTGAGGATGAGAACTGTAGCGAATGATGACGCTTAGTAAAGGATGCTTTGTTGTTCCAAAAAATGTGTACAATAGTACTCTTTGGTGCTATTGGGTTCTCGAGAAAATTTACTTCGCTATTTATCCTAATAGATTAGACTAGAGACCACTTAACAGTATTCTGAAGAGCTGAATATCGATCCCTTTAGAAATCGGATATTGACGAGCGAACACTTTGCAAATCAACGCTGTTTAGTATCAATTTAAAAATCTATGAGCTGTGGGCAGAAAATAGTAAAGCTTTTTAATTAAAACTTGGCGAGAAAATCCATTCTTCAAAATATTTTTTTTCCATGTTGGTATAACTGTCAGTTTGAGAAATGTCACATCAAAATAATCATTACTGTTTAATATACGCTTGCCTTTGTAACATACATAAAGTCCTCGGTGATAATTGTTTGTCGCGAGCAAGCGTTTTTGATTGGTGGAAATTATTGAAAGAGAGTCAAGGACGCGTTGACGACGACCATTAACATCAACTGATGATACACACGAGTTTTTTCGAAAAACACCGTCGCGTTAACGTCAATGCTTTCCGGCCACCAGGAGGTCATGAAACGTAAGTTGTCAAAAAAAATCTTGCGGTATTTTTCAATTGTTCATAAAATTTTTTTTGATGACTCATGCCGGTCTGTTTCGACCAATTCAGCGATTTTATCGCAATTTTCGACGACAGGCCTTCCGGAGCATGGCGCATCTTCGACTTGTAATTTCCATCTTGGATTTGGAAATGGAAACTGTCCATAAACTGCACAAATTTTATTGGCGGCTTGAGATGCATTTTGCCGTTATCGTAGTAGTACTGTAAAATATGCCGTATTTTCACTTTATTTTGCTCCATGTTTGCGACGCTATAACTCACGCACGACTTAAAAGAAACGGTAATCAATCAAACACGTGTTAGCGCGTGAAATGAGCTTTCCAAAAAGGTATAGCATGATCCGATGCGACGAATAAAACTTGAACTACGCGCTGTCAGCGCCAACTAGCGAAAATACCGCAAGACTTTTTTGACAACCTAATATTATTACTGGGTCTAGGATCAATTGATTTTTCGTGCATTTTTTGCTAAATTTTCAACCTGTATCGTGCCGCAACCACTGTATTCGTCTGATTTTGTTCCGTATGACTTCTGGCTATTCAGCAAACTCAAACGACAAGTAATCAGCCAAATCGTACGGCTTTAGAGGTAGAATCGGAAATCTCAGGCACTCAGCTTTCCACAACCGAAAAAGAACGGATTTATATCTAAAAGTTGACAACATTTGTTGATATTCGCAAAATTTCCCCCTTTGCAATTAATTGTCATTTCTTCAGAGGTATACACCTTTTGCACATAAAAAAAAAAATTACTGCCGAAAGTGCATTGACCTAACTGCGAACACTTTATATTGCAGCTACTAGATATGTATATAAAAGTTTATATGTACATAGATATCTACAAATGCATATGGATAATTAGCTAATCACTGCAATAATAATGGAAAGTATCGCAATTGCAAATAATAATCGCAATAACTAATAATATTTGGCATTTAGTGGAAATTTTTACCCAACCTTGTTAGGCGAATAGACAACCTTGCCACTTAAGTTTAGCCATAACACACTTAAAGCGAAATCATTCATGCAGGACCAACAGTTAATTTATGGCGGCTCTTTGAGTTACGCGCACGACCACGACGCGCCAAAGCGGCGCTGCAGAGGAGTACAGCAACAAGTGTACAAGCGAGCTTTGATCTTGAACGTTTGCGAAAATCGGAAAGCTATGTTAATTACGGCGAACAGGAAGTTCATGCAGCTAAAGCTCACAGCCTTGTTTTGTGGCAAGATTTTGTTGTTCCATTACGGCGGTTAAACGGATTAATTGAGCAGAAAAAATGAAATGCTTGTACTTGGGGCCATTTGAGTAAAGCTGACAGCATCTTGTAATTGATTTAGATTTCGATAAAAACTGTTGCGGTGACATTTTACGTAAAAAGCGTGGGAAACAAAAGATTTAGATTGGTTATTAAGTGAGTTCGATTAGACATGCAAATGGGAAGTTGCATCGAACGACCTTCTTATAATAGAAATGGTGGAAAGCGATTTAGTTCGAAGCTGTGGAATTAAATTCAACTAACGAGTGATCCAAATGGAGGCACTTTTTTCAATAGGTTTTTTTGAGAGATCACGCTTGCGTCGGGTCAAGCTGTCTTGTTAGTTTTGTTTAGTATTGTTTGGCATTTAATTATGGAAAAACTAACACCTGAACAAAGTTTACAAATCGTTCAATTTTATTCAATTTAATTCAATTTAATTAAATTTTATCAATTTAATTCAATTCGTCCTCTATAAATAACGTGTTTAACGCCCTCCGCTCAACTTAATGTCAACATAATCGGCCTACTGAGCGTAGTAATTTTGAAACATTTGGGACGAAGAGTAACCTGAAGAGATTCAAAAGCTGACATTTCATCAGGAAAAAAACAACGTTTTGGTGAGCTTTGTGGGCCGGTGAAATCATATCATGTTAACCGATTATTTGATCCCTGAAATTGAAGTTCGTGATCTCGGCGACAATTGGTTTCAACAAGACGGCGCCACTTCCCACACATCGCAACAACCGATGGATTTATTGAGAGAACATTTCGGTGAGCAGATAATTTCAGGTCTTGGGTCGATCGATTGGCCGCCAAGATCATGTGAGATCATACCGTTAGACTTTTTGCTGTGGGGATATGTAAAGTCTATAGTCTATGCGGACAATCGATTCAGGCCTTGGAACAAAACATCATGCGTGTCATCCGCCAGTTACCAGTCAAAATGCGCGAGCGAGTCATCGAAAATTGTACTCAACGGATGGACCATCTGAGACGTATCCGGGGCAAACATTTGATGGAGATAATATCCGGTGAGAAAAAATTCTCCGAAACGGCTGAACCGATCCACTAGAAACCACATGATGTTCTCAATCAATTAAGAGACGAAGTAAAGTAGAGTGTAGATTCAACAAAATGTAGACTTTGACGGGGTTGTTCCGCCGGAAAAGCGGTATCCGCGATTTGAGTATTAGAGAACGGAATTTTACGGTAATAAGTGTCAAGCCATCATACACATTTTTATTATAGAAGTATTACCATCAGGTAGTAGGGTCACTCAGATTACTCGACCCAACTTTTCCCAACGCTTCGGACGAGACCGCTGAACGATCTGAAAAAAATGACCGCAGATAAGCAGTAGAAATAGAGGGATAGGAGTATAATAAAAAAAAATATTCGCAAGGATTTATTATAACGGGGACGGGCGTGAATGGATTGGACTATTACCTCGTGAAATAACACGAACGTAGCCGCGTAGGTCTGATGAAGCAACTATTTTACAAAACGTATTTCTTTCATTATGTTTTATAACAATTTGATAAATAAAAATACGAAACATTTACAATTAACTCACCTTAACAAAATAGTTAGCTGCAAATCGTGAGCTAACCGCTCCAATGCCGGTACACCTTCTACACGTAGAATATTAATTTTCTCACGCAAGGAACGTGAAACTGTATTCTGACCATGTCTTTCACGTAAGATTTCCAAAATATTCGGTTGACGCAAAAACGCGATAACCTAAAAGACAAAAACAATAATTAAAAAAAAATAAAGATGTAAAAAAAATTAAAATTTATGTTGTTGCTGTTGTTGTAGCGGCAGAGTTCTGCCGTTCCCACGACAGTCGGGTCTACGTAACCGGAACGGACCCGAATATTTATTCGGTCAAGGACTGTCAATTCGGCAGAACTCCGCTACAACAACAACAAATTAAAATTTATATCCACTATCGCCTAGAAATTTACCTTTTCATTGTAAGCTACAGGCACCTCGTTGTATTGCTCGTAATTGCTAGCGCCGCCAGTGGCGCCACGCAAAGCACCGTTCGGGCCAGTGCGTACAGTGTTTGGCGGCCTTGGCGGTGGCAGTGGCGGTACTCCCGACGCCGAAATACAATTTCCGTCGAGCGCATCGTATTGGAAATTATGATGATGCTGTGGTGGTTGGTGTGGATGATGAGCGTGCGGAAAATGTGCTGAGAGTTGTGGCGATTGATGGGAAAGCAACTGATGCCTTTGACGTACGACACGTGCGCTTTCAATAGGCAAGCGTGGATCCATGAACGAAGTTTTACGATTATTGTGATCGATGAAAAACTGTTTACCCGACTGATCGAGTTTAGTCTCCCAGCAGGAGGGCAAGTCTCGATTGAGCTGTGCGAATGTATTTACCAGCGCCACCAGATCTTTATTATATTGATAGCGCTGAAAGCATTGGGGATCGCGGCGTATACGTATAATCATGTGTTTTAGTGCAGGATTGCGATTATATATCGATAATGCATCCTCATTTGTGTGCAACATGGAATAAAAATCGGGACGACAGAGCATCACAACAGCTGGATGCACAGAAATACTGAGATTTTGTAGATTACCTAAATTATTACTATTTCCCGCGTTTGGACTACTGTACATGGAATTTGGGTATTGATTGGCAGTGTTATTACATGCAGCATTATCGTTGACACTGTAAGCGGAGGCATTCGAGAGACGATTATCGCTAGTAATTGTGCGTCGAATGGACTGATAGCGTCTATCCAATTGTTGACGATGATGGTGCTCACGTCCTGTAAAGAAGATGCGGAAGTAATGAGCAACAAAATCCAAAATAAGCATCTACAAGTTAAACTCACCAGCGCCATTTAGAGTTGCACCTCCATTCGTGCCAGGTCGCTGCCACGAAGTTGTACGTGTCGTATGATCAATATAGAAAATGCGTCCATGACTATCCATACGCGCTTCCCAAGCGGGCGGTAATGGTTCGGTGGCAGACTCACCTTCGCCGAAAGCCGAACTTCCACGAAGAAAGCCGGCAGCAGCACCACGTTCCGGTATGGATGGTAGACGTGTGCTGCATGCTTCATTTGCTATACCATTTGTATCGCCAGCTTCTACTAAACCACCATCAATGGCGTGATGTTCTGTGACAGCACCATTTCCCGCACCAATTGCAATCGGTGGGGACTTTGGCATTGCCGACAAGTTGTAATCCATTTGATTGCAGGTCGCACCGCTTAGCGAATTGTCCATTGATGCCGCCAATGCAGAGGTGTTGGATTGTAGTCTTTGATGGCGACGCGCATGGTGTGTGGGAGTAGGTGGACATACGAGGTTTGCGCCTATTTCGTTTTAAATTACGTAAAAATTAAACGCACACATAGAAATTTAATTAAAACTCGTTGAAACTTACCGACACCACCGCCAACTCGTTTTAATAACCTTTGTTGCGGGCGTATATGAGTAGCGGGCGATGATGGTCCACTTCCAAAATTGGAACTGAATTTAAATTGAGTCTGAGGAGTTGGTGGAGAACTAGTTTCAGGGCTTAAATTTAAGTCCAATGGCGAGGCACTCCGTGAGGAACATCCCGAAGGTGGACTGCGTTGACATTTTGGGGAGAGCAATAGGCGTGGCGAATGTGTGCCGCCAACTGCTAAATCATCGTAATTAAGTGCGTTACAAGCTACAGGACCCTTTCCATTCGACATGACGCGAGTTAGTGGTCGATGCTGGCGTATATGTGGAAATTGATTTGCAGTCGTTGCATTGGTTACGTTCGAACTTGAGTTATCTTTTACAGGAAATGTTGGAAATTCATAAGTTTCCGAAGCCGGCACCTTCTTTGTAGTAATCGTATTTATATAACTATCTGGGCCAATCTTTTTCTTAATTAATGGTTTAAATTTCACGGGAGTTTGATTGATTGTGCCTGAGGGCAAATCATATTGCGGGCTAGTGGATGTAGGAGGGACATTGTTAAGGAGTAGTAAAGGAGAATTATTTGTACTGCTTGTAGCGCTACTAAAGCCTTCAGTTGAGCTGCACCCAATAGCACCAAAGCTATCCATCTTCTCATCGATATCGAGTATATCAAACTTGAAAACATCGCTTTGCATGTTTAAATCTTTGCCCAAAGCTTTAGGCGGCCAAGAACGCTCCAAGGGTCTGTGTTGTGGCTGACGTAGATGTTTTTGTCTGCGTTGCACGGACTTATTAATGGAGTTCGGTTGAAAAGCAGCGGCAGCACCAAGTAAACTTTCGACAGCTGCCTCTTCATCATCTACTACAAGTATGTCATCTTCTACTTCATAAACCGTCTCGGCCGGTACCGTTTCATAACATTCACGCGCAACCCATAAATTGAGATTTTCTGTGCCAGCTACTCCTGATGACAGCGGTGCCGTTGGTGATTTTTGGCTTTGGGATTTTATTTTTTTCTTGGCTCCACTTTGTGGTGTTGAATCATTACTTTGCGGTGAAAGAGTCCAGGACTTGCGTCTGGCACCACCACCAACACTACCACTATCGCTATGTGAATTTGTTGGTGAAAGCGTAGCAGTTGCCGGAGTTTCACACGATTTGGTTGTGAGCAAAGTCTGCTGACGTTGTTTCTGTTGTTGATCATCAGGCATAATTGTGTGATTTATTTTGTTAAAGTCTTTGAGATCTGAAATCGTATAAAGAATATATATAAAATTATAATTTGTTATTTTTATTATATAATGAAACATACTTTTAGTCCGTTTCGGACGTGTTGCTGTATTTTCATCAATCAAAATATTATCTTTGTCTTTCGTGTTTTTCTTCTGCGGATCTCCATGCAAACAGCACTCGGTGTCAACGAGAACATCATCGTGAATCACATTCGATGTATGAGCTCCCGACGGCGCAGCGGATTCAGTGTCAATAACATCTGTCGCCTGCGGTAAACAATGTGCACCCTCGATCTCTTCGACATCCTCCTCAAAACTTTGCATTGTTTTGTTTACAGATGTGACGTCATTCGTTATTTTAAGAGTGTCTAAGCAAAGATCCGGTTCACTGACTGCCTCATAAAACGTGTTACTCTCTTCTTCATCGCCCCCATCGTCGTCATCTCCCATTCCACGACCGTCAGTACGACCTTTACCGCCATTACCACCCTCCCCGTTCGCTTGGTAACCCATATCTGCAGCCAACATGTACAAATCTGCAATAGTTGCTATTTTATTACTTGCCTGTCACGCCGGTATTGCATTTAACTATGTAGCTCATGAATATCGGCTCTGCACGCTGCAATTGCACGTTTTTTAGCCATTTGTTTTGCTCGCGCTATTCTTCTCACAATTCTCAGACAAGTTTATTTGTTCTCTTCAAACTCGTTCTGTTCCGCACATATTCACCCGCTATCCTCTTCACTTCTTTGTTTCCAACGATCATAGGACAGAATGTAAATTTATAGATTTTTCTAGTTGGACTAATTTAATTAAACTTCCATGCTTAATTATAAATATCATATTTTGTATTTTCCAATACATAGGGAGTCCTCATCATATGTTTCTTTAGTCCGTGTAACAGTTTTCACTTTTTTTGTCACACTTTCTACAACTACTTCCGCATAAAAATTTTCGCAACCATTTGTAATGGATTTTCTCAATTTTCATATTTATAACTCAATTATTTCACAAATTATTATGCTTCAACACCTGCATGGAGTATTTAGTAATAATTTTATAATATGTTTTTAAATAAATCACGCTTTTCACGTAATATTTTTGATTTTTCAAAGATGCATTGCCGAAACTTTCTTTAATAACATAAAAATAGTAAGGTTGTTCCTCAACATCATTTAAGCATAAACTAAAACACAGCATGAACCATATTAATGGCTTCTGAACAATGTGTTGATAACTTCAAAACCATATTTAAAAAAACCTCATAAGTTTTCATTTTATCAAACTCAATTAAATTACACTTCTTTGTGAAAATTTTTAAGCTAATAACTTACCAACATAATTGAAAAATAAAATAAAATTTTTCAAAAACTTTACCAAACTCATATCAAATTGGGCTGTTTTTTCCTATTGTCAATTTAAGCAAAAAAGCAACATTGCTTCGCCACGATTCTTGACATTTGTTGGCTCACGCCGATTTGTATATTTCGAATAAAGGTTTCTTATTCTTGTACGGGTTTTACTAACGAATTTATCCTAAATATTGGGTAAAATGTCTGAGGCAACTGGTGAGCTATCAAAAAAGTAAGTGGAACTGAATATAATTTCTGAATGGTTTAATGCAATCACTGATTCGATGTCATCAAATTGTATCACCGAATGTGTGGTTATGTTGAAACACATGCAGAATTCCAGTTGCAATTTCATGTGTTAATGTAAAAAAATCTTGCAAAGTGTATATTTTCAAATAATTACGAATGTTTAGCTTTTTTAATGTGTATCGGAAAATAACGTGATAACAAAAGAAATAATATGTATAAACTTCTAAGGCCGTACGCGAAACCAAATAATTTTCTAAAGTTGCGTCAGTTTCATGCTGCATTTCGACAAGTTGATTTGAAGTGCCATGAGAAAGAAATAAAGATTTGGTGCCAAAATGTAACAACGCGACATATTCATTCCACAATATGCCTAGAAGTGCCAAGCAAGCGTACAAAACTGTAAGCGAATAGAGCTTGGTTTTTATATTAATTTATTCGTATGCGTATGTTTGTGTGTGTGTATTTTTGTTCATCTAACACCTCTATTTTATATTATCGTAAAATATATAATATTTAGTGTGGGACACATTTTCGAAATAAAATGTTATTTTTAATCGATTCTTTGAAATTATTTTTAGTGAGCTAAAAAGGCGTCTGAAAGCTGAGCAAAAAGCCAAAGAAAAGGCAGAGAAGGAGGCGCAAAAAGCGGCTGCAGCAAGTGCTAATGCTGATACCAATGCTCCCAAAAAGAAGTCGGCGGCGGCGTCAGAAGAGGAAATTTCACCAAATGAATATTTTAAACTGCGTTCAGCTGCTGTTGTTGATTTAAAAAAATCACCAGAAACCCATCCCTATCCTCACAAATTCAACGTTAGTATATCTTTGGAAAATTTTATTAAAAAATACGAGAATCTTAAAGATGGTGAAATGCTTGAAGACGTCTCGCTGAGGTGAGTAATATTTTTATAATAATAATTGATAAGATAAATAAATAATTAATTTTTTTACACAGCGTTGCTGGTCGCGTGCATGCAATACGAGAATCTGGGGTGAAATTAATTTTTTACGATTTGCGAGGTGAGGGTGTCAAATTACAGGTGATGGCCAATGCTAAGTTATACCATAACGAAAGCGCCTTTGAGCCCGATACTGCAAAAATACGACGTGGTGACATTATAGGTATCAACGGTTACCCCGGCAAAACCAAGAAGGGTGAACTCTCTGTGGTGCCAAAAGAGGTAAAAATCTATGTAATTTTACTCCGTCTTTTCTACTAACAGTTTTTAATTTTTTCCGATACAGATAAAGCTATTATCACCATGTTTGCATATGCTGCCTCATTTGCATTACGGCCTCAAGGATAAAGAGACACGTTACCGACAAAGGTATTTAGATTTGATCATGAATTCCAAAGTGAGAGAAACCTTTCAAATTCGTGCAAATGTAAGTTTATTTTGAATTTCAAATAACTCGTTTGAATTATAATTTTTTTTATTCGGCAGATTGTTTCATTTGTTCGACAATTTCTCGATCGCATGGGTTTCTTGGAAGTAGAAACACCCATGATGAACATGATTGCCGGGGGTGCAACTGCCAAACCCTTCATCACACATCACAATGACTTAAATATGGATTTGTATATGCGTGTCGCACCTGAATTGTACCATAAAATGCTCGTTGTTGGTGGATTAGATCGAGTGTATGAAATTGGGCGTCAATTCAGAAATGAAGGCATCGATTTAACGCATAATCCAGAATTTACCACTTGCGAATTCTATATGGCTTATGCTGATTTTAATGATCTTATTGAAATAACTGAGAAAATGATCTCAGGCATGGTTAAAGCCATTCATGGTACTTATAAAATTAAATACCATCCTGAAGGACCTGAAGGTCCCGAGGAGGAAATTGATTTTACACCACCATTTAGAAGGGTTTCGATGATAAAAACGCTAGAAGAAAAGTTAAACGTCAAATTTCCATCAGCTACAACGTTTAATAGCAAAGAGACAACGGAGTTCCTTTCACAACTTTGCGCCAAGCACCAAATCGAATGTCCGCCACCACGTACAACGGCACGTCTGCTGGATAAATTAGTCGGTGATTTTATTGAAGAAACTTGTGTAAATCCAACATTCATCTGTGAGCATCCGCAAATAATGTCACCACTGGCCAAATATCATCGCAGTGAACCTGGTTTGACGGAACGTTTCGAGCTGTTCGTCATGAAGAAGGAAATTTGTAATGCTTACACCGAGTTGAACGATCCGATGGTGCAGCGTGAAAGATTCGCCCAACAGGCGAGCGATAAAGCGGCCGGTGATGATGAAGCGCAACTGATTGATGAGAACTTCTGTACAGCATTAGAATATGGCTTACCACCAACAGGTGGCTGGGGTCTGGGCATCGATCGTCTCACTATGTTCCTCACCGACACCAACAACATTAAGGTAAACATTGGAAATATTTTTATTGAAAGTATCTAAAAAGATTTATAATTTGTGTGTGTTTTAGGAGGTGCTCTTCTTCCCCGCTATGAAACCAGAGGAAGCTAATCGAACACAGCCAGCAGCCAGTGAAGGCGATCAAATCGCTGAAAAGAGTAATTAGCATAATTCGGAAATTAAAGTTTTTTGAAAGCATCGTTTGGTAAAGTGTATAATGGATTCACAAATATAATTCTCAAAAAAAAAAAAATATAATAAAATTATTTATTTGCTATTATAATTGTTCGTTATTTTGCGAATACGGTTTATCATATTTGGTAAGTAATTATAGTTAAGTAGTTTTCAGAGTTCCAAATTTTTTAATTAAAAATTAATTAATTTTGGATTGAGAAAAAAAAATGATTAAAAATTTTGTATTGAAAAAAAAATTTGTATTGAAAAAAATTTTTAATTTTGTATTGAAGACAATTTTTAATTCCGATATTTTAATGTTTAGGATTAAAAACTTATGTAATAGATATATATTTTTTTCTTTAATGGTAAGATTAGAAAACTTAATTTTTAATCCCAAAATCAGAAGCGAAAATTTATAAAATTTTAAATTTAAATCGATCATTGCTCTGAAGTATTGAAAATAATGGCTCTGTACGAGCGCTAGATAAAATGTTAATACTTGGCGTTAGAATTTATTTATTTTTTTTTCAGTTCAGTATTTTGGATAAAATATTTTTATTTTTAAACTCGTTTTTTTATATTTTTAATACCATATTTGGAATTAAAAATAAAAAGAAATGTCTTCCAAAGTTAACTCATTGATTTTTTCATGCAACCCTGATGGTTAGATTTTTTTGGCATAAAAACAAATGCAATGGAATAACGAAACAGCGCTTGAATTGTTCATTTCACTTTTATTTATTGAATCTACAGTTGCAGTCGCGTATTTGTGCAGCAACTTTTACATAATTGCATATGCGTTTAGTTTAGCTCATAAAATGTAATTACAGCGGGGAAATAATATATTCGTATTCTCTAAAAAATACACCACAATTTACACGTAGTAAAAGGGGAATACATGTACATATTGGTTTAAAACTAAAAAAACATTACTAAGCATTACAATAATAATAAAAAATTATTTAAATATTTCGAAGTCTCCCATTGGAACAGCAAATATGATTAGCCGTGCAATTTTCAACAATATATGTACAAATAAGAATTAAGCATTGCAAAACTCGACAAAAACCAAATTTTGCATATAAAAAATGGTAACGTCTCAATTGTTAACGCTATGATGTTACAAAAGAATGTACGCCACCAAATGAAACTTAATACAAATGTTAAGTCAGCGAAAATCCATTGCTGTTCATCGAATTCAGAAATTAGCTTCTCAGAAGAAAATTTATAAATAGGTTTAAATAGTAAATGGAATCTCCTTAAATTCCGGATCATTGGCGGGTTTCACATACATGCCGCCATACTTCGCCATGTACTTTTTAATGAATTCGCGGGACTTATTCTTAACAGATTCGGTTACGACCAATGTCTGACCAACAGACTCGCAGTATTTCAACTCTTTAACCATAACAAAATGTGTGAGCTGCAAGCAAATGCATTGAACGAAGGTTAATAACAGTATTTTTTCTCAAATAAAAACACAAACAAACCTTTCGCGCGAGATGATTGAAATCTTCATCACTCTGAATACGAGCGAGCGTGCACGATTCCTTGCGATATGGCTTTAAGTGTTGCACAATTATACCAGCTATTTCACAGCGGAACTTTTCCTTAGTGCGACGATACTTGGAATCCGAGTCTTTGCTCTTTTTGCTAATGAAAAAAGTAAAAAAGAGAAATGTAATTAATTATTAATATTATAGTTTCAACTACAAACAACGCACCTTTTATCTTTCTTATCCGATTTTCGTCGCTTATGCTCACTGCCACCGCTGCTACCGCCACTACTACCACTGACATTACTCTGGCCTGCCTGTGCGCTAGGTTCTCGATGGGGCGGTAATGTGCGCTTGAGCGCACGTTTTGTTGTGAGCGCATCCAATTCGTCGACAATCTTATCGCCTTGCACAATTTTGTCCAAGAGTGGGCTGTTGTTGCATTCCTCCTTCATAATCTCCTCCTCATCCGATGAGAGCAAATAGTCTTGTATGGGTATTACGCCATCCGGTTCATCGGAGTCTTCGGCAGTTTTGGATTTCGTTGCGTCGATATTTAAGCTGTCTGCAACGATGTTGGGATTTACGCCACCGATAGCTGCGGCTTTGAGTGCTTCAGCGCGTTTGCGCCGTATTTCTTCCTTACGTTTGCGTATTTTCTCTTTATTTTCTTTGTATTTGCGCATCTCTATTTGATTGTAGATGCGATCCTCCTCCTTTCGGGGCTGCAAATATAAACATATAAATTAATTTCAAATCAAGTGAAAAAAAATACGCGTGAGTACTTACACTAATCGGACGCTCATCCACCAAACGACCGTAACGCTTATGCCTACGATTTTCTACCTTCTTATCGATGAAAGCTTTGAGTTGCGCCTCATCCATTCCTTAAAAATCAATGAATATATAAAATAGGTAAAATTTATAGGTTTAAAAATGTAGATTACTACCTAAGAGTACGTCATCATCCTCGCTGCTCTCATTTGCCTGTTTAGCTTCCTCACAGGACTCGCTGTCCGAACTGTCGCCTTCTTCGGCTGCAGCCTGCAATTGTTCAAGCGTTGGCGGGTGCCATTGCGATATTTTTTGCTTAGTATGGTAGTAATAAATTTGGCCCAAGTTTGTAATGGCGTATTTCCATTGGCGCGGCAAGGTAGCAACAACTGCAGGTAACTTGTAATCTTCAGGATCGGTAGATTTGGATTTTGGCTGCACCTGCACGTGTGCGTAGCAAGGTGGAGTGGGAATAGGTTGGCGGGCAATAGAATACCATTGACCTGTTGAAGGGTCTACGCAGAAAGGAACATCTTGCGAGCGTGTCTTCTTGGGGTCCAAGCCAAAGAAACGACATTTTGTTTCGAATTCTCTACGCTCTTCAGCCAACCGCTTTTCGGCTTCATCGCGTGCCACCTGAAAAGTTAAAAATATATACATATATATTGAGTCTGATTACAGATTATGTGCTTTTCCCACCTTTGCAGCAAACATCTCTCGTCTCTGTGCCTTTGACAAATGCTTTATACCATCATGGTGATCGTTCGCCGAACGTCGACGTGGATCTCCGCCTGGCATTGAGCCTACAACGGTTATATTATTGTTGCGATTGTCTTTACTGAAACTTGGTTTGGAAAAACGAGAAGTGGTTGGGCCGCGTCCGAAACGATCGCGCTGATAACGATCACTTAGAACAGAACGATTACTGTCGACGGAAGCTTCGGCAAACTGTCGATCTGCCTCCCGTTCGTGCTCTTTCATTTGTTCGATACGTTCACGTTTCGGTATGCGGAAAATTTCTGGCAAACTATTCCATGCAGTGGTTAGTTTCACAGCTAACTTCTGCAATTCCGAAGGTACCTCCTGTCCGCTAGCTAATTCCGTATGTGAATTACTACTTGTGCTTTCTTTCGACGACTCATCGCTTGGAGAAGATGCATTGCCAGTCGGCATGCTGCTGGTGGACAACGCATTGCCACACCAATTTCGTACGCTCTGATAGACCTTACTGTCAGTGAGTACAGTCTTGTTTGCTATTGGCAAACTCTCCAGCGCCTCTAGCAGGGACAAGCGAATCGCCATATCACCACCGTCTTCGCTCATCCACCCATGCAACAAACGCAGTCCATGATAGTCCAAGAACAGTCGGCGACAGGGCAAATCGGCATTGCGGAGAATTTTCAGTAGATTGAGACGAGTTTGCGGTAATTTGGCGCGTACGACCAAACGTGAAAACCGCAGCGTGTCCGACTGGTTTCTCAGCCCGCCACGACTAAGGAATTTAACCTCGTCTTCGATATCCGGATCTTCCAAATAACGCGATGTTTTCGACTGCTCACCAGTAGCAGATTTACGTAGTCTCTTATCTTTCTTTTCTTTACTGGGTTTCTTTTTTCGCGCTGCTTTATCAGCAGATTTGCCCGCGAGCTTTTTCAGCTTAGCGTCTGCATCTTCACCCACTTTTTTCTTCTTGTCCTTACCCGCGCTATCCGATTTTTCATCCAACTTTATTTTACCATCCTCTGAGCTTATCAGTGATTTGCCTGATGCATCTAGTTTCTTATGTGCATCTTCGCCATCAGCTGTGCTATCATCACTGTCCTCATCATCGCTACCTTCTGCCGAATTATCCGCATCGTTGTCGTCATCGATTTGTTCACCCTCATCCGAATTGGGTTCTTCACCTATCCAACCACGACAGTTAGCCGACTCGCAATAACAACGTTGTGCCTCCCTGCCGTAACGTTGATACTGGTAGTCGAACGTAATTTCTTCACCTGGCATAATGGACTTACGACTGAAGAACCCAATTCGTAGTTCACCATTTACAGTCCACTTTTGAGTTTCCGCATTGGGATCGCAGGAATGATTAATGAAGCGTGAAATGTTTCCCTTAATTGTGGCATCGATTATGGCATCGCTTCGTAATGCCATAAAGTAATAGTGACGGTTTTTGTCCAACGAGTATGCAGTACGGCGCTGCTCAAATTCATCGCCATCGATTACCTCTCCAACGTATTCCATAATGAATTCACCAGGTAAAATCTCAATGTCAGCCATTATACCGAAGCCCTTCTTTTCCGTTCGAAAGACTCGGCATGGTGAACAGAGCAGTTTCTGAAAGCGTTTATTTGTACAGCGAACTTTCACATTACAATCGGGTCCACATTCGATCATCAATAAACGATTCAAGCAATCTTCACCACAGCCCAACTCACCACGCTCTTCCTCTTCGGCTGTCAAGAAACAATCACACAACATCTTGCGCGCTTCTCTACTCACGACACGTTCACATTTGTACTCATTCTCTTTAATGACATGGAAGTTACTCAGACGTTCTTCCATTTCTTTTAGGAACTTGGCATTCTTTGCCTCCACTTGCGCCAAATCCGTCAGATGATCATCCAAACTATAGTGAGTTTTCATTTCAACATCATCTTTAATTGAGAACCGCTCTTTTTCGCGCACCAACCCACGACCTACAAGCGCCTTTGGCATTTTTGTTATCTGTTTGATGCGATGAGAACGCCGAACTCCGGTTATTTCGTCAATTGCTTGATCATGAATAGGACTTTTTGGTGGAGGTGTGGTTGTTGGCGTTGCTACTGGTGTATCTGCCGGGGTATCGTAATAAATATTTTGAGGGAGTGTGTTCGAAACTTCTTCGAAGGATTTGTCAACCGGCGTTATGTCGCCAGATATGCTTTCATTAGGCGTCGTCATGCCTTCCAGCACCGCTCTAGATGGCTTTTCATCATTTTCTTCATTTTCCGCAACATCCGATTTATATTCTTCTTTTTGGAGATGTGTTTTCGGACAAATAACTTCATCTACACTGTCATCATCAATCTTATACCCACGTTTGAGCAAGTTGACGCCATCTTCAATGAATTTCTCAATGTCCTTCAACGGATCTGGTTCTTCCTCAAGCTCATTGTTTACCGTAGCTTCAGTAGTGGTGGTGATTTGATCCTCCTCTACAGTAGTCTTCTTTTCTTCAACTCCAGTTGCACAAACTGTTGCAGCGGCAACACTGTCTTGTAATTTACTTTCTTCCAGCATCGGAACTATGTTTTCGAAAGGATTGGCACTTTCTTTAGTAGATTCAGCTGGGACTGTTGTTTTTGTGAGCGCATCCTTTAGTGCTGCTTCGAAATCTTCTTTCAATTTCTTCTGCCTTTTTTTCTTCGCACTTCTCTCCTCCATTTTCTTAGCTAACTCATTACTAGTAGTGTCTTCGATGGCCAAAAATTGCTTCTTTTCCGATTTCTTTGATACAGATCCTTTCCTTTCCCTATCTTTAATTTCACTCTTATCACTACTAATGTTTTGATCCATCTTGGACTTCCTTTTACCGCTTGTTTTATCCTCTGGGGTTTTCTCTGAAGCCATTTGCTTTTTGAAACGTTTCGCCACTGGTGTAGATGTCGCTGAACGGCTTTCCTCATCAAGCGAAGATTCAATTTGACTTTCGAGACTTTCTCCTTTTTTCATTTGATCAGACGATTGCGCATCTTTCTTCGATTTTTTCTGTGTAGATTCTTTGGCTTTACTGGAATTGCTTGCTGACTTTTTGAATGAAGACGTTTTTTGTTCAGCACTAGTCTGGCTGGTGGTTGGAATTTCTGAATGTGAGGCGCAACTCTTCTCTTCCAACTCCATCTGCATTTTAAGCAGCCGTTTTTTAGGCGGCGCTTTGGCCAATTCTCTTTCCAATAATTCAGCTGCGTTTGGAACTGTGACCGGCGTATCGATCTGCAGGTCATTTGTCGCATCGTTTGTTGACTTTCCCTTTCGAGGCTTTCGTATTTTTTCATCGGCATCTTCGGTGTCACCACTTTTTTCTTTAGTCTCCGCAGTTTCCTGATCTTCTGATTTACCTTGACCCTTAGTCTCCAATTCGTTCGATTTCTCATCAGACTGTTTATTACCTCTTCGCTTTCGAATTTTTTTAGACTTATCGACTAGTGTATCTGATTCTGATTCTGGAAGCTGACAGTCCACTTTCTCTGCCGTTAAGTCGCTACTAGTAACCGAATTTATTTTAGAGTCAACGATTGAGTTCTCTTTTAACGATGGTGGCGACCCACTTTGATCTAACTTTTCTAATTTATTTGGTAACAACTCTTTGGGTGATTCTACAATCTTTTCTTCGTGCTGTTGAATCCGTTCTTCGGGTTTGATGATATCGATTTGACCGCACTCTCTTTGCGTCTCAACACTCTCTACTTCAAGATCAACGCGCTCGACTGTTTCAATAGCCGAAGTCAAAGCTTTTTTATGTTTTCGAGTTTTTGATGTAAATAGTTTGTTTTTGTCATTATTTTCTTCTAAATTTTGGCCACTTAAATCAGGTGTTGTATTATTGGATATACTTGACGTTTCGTCGCCTGTAGTACTCATCACTTGACCCACTTCAGTTGAAAGTTCCGCCGTTGTCGTTGGAGAATCACATTTTTCTGATTCCAAAAGTTTTTCTTGGCATGATGCATTGGCCGTCCCTTTCTCCAATGTGTCAGTGATAATCTGATCATCAGTATTGGTATTTTTTACGTTCAATTCAATAACTGATGTGTGCAAATTTTGTTGTGATATTTCTAAGCTACCATCGGCGGTCGTATTCGTATTGACAGTAATAGTCTCATCAACCGGATTCATTTCGGAGACTTTCTGTTTATTTTCACTAGAAGACTCTGCAGTAATAGGAGAAGTGCTCGTAGATGGCTTATGATTTACTTTTTTATTCCTCGCCTTTCGCCCGCATCGTGAAGGCGACGAGTGATTTGAATTACTATCAATATCTTCGGATAGTATTACAGCTTTTGACACGTCGCGAACCTTCGTATTTATATCTGTTGTTGTTTCCTCGATCGTAATTTCTATAGTATTTTGTACATTCGGCACTTCATCTTCGTCTAGATTATTAGGCTCAGTTAAATTAATAGGTGTATGGCTTAGCTCAACGCTCGCAGAAGAATCATCCTTTGCATCGACTGACTTTTCCATAGCATTAACAGTTAAACTAATAGGTGTATGGCTTAGCTCAACGCTCGCAGAAGAATCATCCTTTGCATCGACTGACTTTTCCATAGCATTAACAGATTTAGAAATCTCCTCTTCATTATACACGTTTGGTGTATCTGCGTCAACTTCCTGCGCCTTTAACTTCAAAACTGCCTTTGAACTCGCAGCTGCTATTTCAGCGAATGTCTCTTCTAAAGTTTTATGACCAGACTTATCTCCACGTTTTGAACGTCTCTCATTTCGGCGTGTTGGTTGCTTTGACGGCTTTCCATTGGAACTTTCCGAAAGTGTTGGAGATGGTGTCTTCGTAGCACTGCTTCCATTCATTTCGTCACGTGAAGATTGTGAGTCCGTTGCCGAATTTATGTCCTCCGAACTACTTTCATCCAACACATTATCTGCCGTATGTTTAGTGGTGATAATATCCCATTTTTCCGATTTCGCTGACGTATCCAAATTATTGGAAATGTTCATTGTGCTCTCATTAACAACATTGGCAGGTATTTGCCGGGACGCTTTTTTCAAAATATTTTTACGTACTTCTGCTACCGGGTTTTGAGAGCTAGTAGCTTCATCAATGGAACTTTCCTTGCCTTCAACAGACTGTTCAGCGAAAGTAGTTTGAATTACGACCTCTTCTTCTGGCAGTGGTGTAAAGTCGCAATCCGTGACTGTTTCGGATATTTCACATGTTTCAGTAGGTAAGTCCATGCGTTGATCGGACTCATCGTGCGCATGGTTTTCCCAAGTGAACGTTTTTATAGATTCTCCTTCATCTCTACTTTTAGCTATATGAACACATTTTGATGGCTGCTTATTAGTCTCTATAGAACTATCTTGGTCGGTTGCTTGTGATTCTTCCAAATTAATTGTCGTAACACTCTTATCTGACGTGCCAGCTTCAAGGTTTTTCTCGGCTTCAGTAGTTGGCATGTTTTCTTCCCCTACTATAGGCGCTATAATCTCCGAGGATGTGTCATCCTTAACTGCGGGCAACGGCAATTGCTGGAATGCCTTCGCTCCCATTGTTAAATCATTCTGCTTAACGGTATTTAAGATATCCAACAAGGTACTAGTCGCGACATTTGCCGCCACATTATGCACTGCCGCTTCATACATTTTAAACTTGCTCACCTGTTTTTTAAGTGGCAAAGTGATAGGTTCTTTTTTTGTTTCGCACGAAACAGAAGGTGACTCTTCACTAACGTTTCTATCATGCTCTCCAAGCTCATGTTTGTTATCTACAGCATCTAGTGCAATGCTGCTTGATTTTTGTGGAATCTCAGTTATTTGTTCAGAAGAGAGCTCCACGACAGCAATTGCAACGGGTGCTGCCTCAACTTGCTGCGAAGTAACCAAATCGGCACTAACGTTTTCAATTGTTGTAACTGCACTATATTTACTTTCTTCATTCGATTGCTCGAAGTCTTTATCCGTTTTAACGGTAGTTGGAGTTACTCTCTCTCTTGGCAGTTTACCTGTTTTCTCCTCTACACCAACTGTCATCATTAGATCTTCAGTATCTAAAATCTCATTCAATGAGACTTCTGCTTTACTTTTGGGTTCTCCCACTATAACTGTGTTGTCACTTTTTTTGGGGAACCTATGAGATCGTCTTGGCGGTAAGTTTTTACTTGTTGTTACGGTACTTAACTCTGTAGTGTTAGCGGTACAGCTACTTCCGCGACTGCTGTTATTTGTATTGCTGTTGTCGCTACCAGCAATGACGTCACTACAGCTGTTAGATGCCGATGATAACGAAATAGTAGAAGTGATGGTACTCGGTGGCAACGTTAAGCGTTTCAAAGATACACGCAACTTATCGCCCTTTTTATAGCTTTTGTTACTACGATCTGAACTGCCCTCTGATTCTGAACCGCTCGATTTGCGACTTGTGCCGGACATGCCAAATGTCATTTCCGAGAGAGAATCTGACTCTGCTTCGATTTCTTTATTCGAATCCAAATCAATTGTAATACTTTGATCACATTCCGTTAACGTATCAACCGTTTTTTGTGAACATGTTTCACTTTCAGCTAGCAAGGAAATAGATTTATCAGCTGGTGAACTTTCCGATGTTATCTCTTCAACAGCGGCCACAATGAATTCTGGTGCGGATGTAGTTTCACAAATACTTTGGCTATCTTGCCAAATGCATACGGAGGCGAAGTTTCTTTGTTGTGACTCATGTACATCCGTTGGAGGATGCACTGTTTTAGCCTGATATTCATGATCAGATATAGAAGAAGTAGATGATATTTCTAAAATGACATCTTCATGCTGTACAGAAGTCCTTTCGTTTGATACAGGATTTTGCCCAACAGGGGTTTCAACGCTTTCAGCACATTTTAAATTTGCTTTGTACTCTGTCCAATTTGTAGCATTTTGAGAAGCTTCTTTACTGGCGACATCTTGCTTTTCTTTATTTTCGACAGAATATTGTTGCTGCTCGTCTGCTTTTTTACCTTGTGGAGTTATATGAAGCTCCGTCTTCAGGTTTGATTTTGGTACAGGGCTTTGAGCTACAGTATTTTTATTTTTCGGCGGACGACCTCGGCGCTTTTGTGTGCCAGATTCTATTGACGCAGGCTTTGGATCAACTACTGCAGTAGGCGAAATAAATGAATTTGAAAGATTTTTACGTTTGTTGGATATATCTGTTGAATAGAAAATTCATTATTATAATAAATGTGTAACAAAAGATTTTCAAATTAACGACGTGTCGACTTTTATTTAAAAACATTTCTTTGCGAAATGTACCAAATTATTGGCAACATTTCCAAATTATGGGAACAATTTTCATCCTCTGATACAACCACAAAATTATTTTTTTTAAAATAATTTCAGTTTAGTAATATACCCTTTTCAGTCTGTTATGAAAAAATATCTCCAATTTTGAGTATCAGCTGAATTTATAATTGATAAGCATCATTTACTTCGAAAGTTTACTTATCTATATTCTATGTACATACAAATGTATGTGTGAATATAACATATATTAGCATATCAAATAGATAGAAGAGTTAAAAGTAAGTAAAAACGGTAACTATCCGTATTTTATGCGCATATATAAACTTCAAGTTTGTTACTCTGAATATTTTCAAGGATTTTGTACCATCGTGTAAACATCGAGAATTTATACATATACTATATACATATATAAATAAACACACATATGTACACACCCACATATATGTATATGTAAGATGCATATTGATTTTTTACATTTATCGATTTTTTTTAATGTTGTTTATTTGTGTTTTACTCACTTGTTGACTTTTTCTGCTGTTGTGATGTCACAACTGTTGGGAGCATGAACCCACTGCTGGAACTAGAAGTATTACTTTCAATTTGCGCTATTATTAGGCTGGAATTTTGCTTTGATTTTATCAGGCTGGCATTAAATATTTCCTGGGTACGACTCAACCGTCTTGCTTGTGCTATTTTCGCTGGATCTATTGTAGTCATAGCATCCACATTACTCTTCAAATTGATTGTGTTTTTACCTAAAACACCAATTTTCGGTATGGACGATAAGGGTGGTGGAAGTATTGGCGCATTTATTTTATTATGTTGTTCTGATATTGATATGCGACGAAATATTGCGGATTTCTCCATAAATGCTTTCTGTTTACTACTTAAATCAGAGCTTGAAGCTGGAATTGAGCTGCTTGTATTACTACCAGAGCTAAATGAGGGTAACGATGTAGTTGTTTGGGTTTGCGGAGCGTTTGAATCTATGCGTGCTTCTATTTGGATTTTATGTGGCTTTCGATGTTTGTTTAATAAATCTCTTACGTCAAATTTTATGATCTTCTTACGTGAACTTCGCCTACATTCGTTGCTACTTGATGGTGTTGAAGTCATACGAGGATTAATCTTATCTGTCGGTACATTGGGCGGCGGTGGAGATATAGCCACGAAACTGCCCTCAACTTCCATAATACTATCATTTTCACCTCGACTCGTAAACTTTTCTGTATCGTTCGATTGGTTAGACGTTTGTGCACTCTCTTCTTGTGATGGTGGCATAGTGTTAGCCGTTTGCTTCAGCTGCGTTGCTTTAGGAGGCCTACCAACACGCTTTCGTTGTGGCGTCATATCTGACGTTGATGGCGCGGAATTCATTTTTAATTATCTAAAGAACACTAACCTTTTAAAAAGATACATATTTAGTGATTTCGTAGGTAGCTATGCCAGCTCACATACATACATATAAATATAATATATTCGTAATTTATTTCGACTTTGCTTTGTGCCGTTCTAAATAATGAAGTGCTTACCGCAATGGAATAATTTGGTCCTTTCAACTATGTCCATTAAACATATTCAGAATCTTAATCCCCAGTTATGACTTTTTAATTTATGCATCATACCGCACCAAAAACTGTTCCTTAATGGTTCATTAAAACCATGTATGATTTATATAAACAATCACTAATCCACCCTCCCACTGATACTCCGTTGACCGACACTATTCAACTGCAAAGATCTGGCAAAGAATTTTATAACGAATTCGTAGTAAAAATAAAAGACACTTTTATATAAATTCAATAATTACCACTCCTTCCCGTTAAATATATTATTTAAAACATGCAAATGCTGGGCTATAATAAATATACATGCGGCCACAGAAAAAATCTTCTGAATTTGTTAAGAAATGGAAAAAACAAATTCCAGCGGAGTTGCCATATTTTCAATTTCCTTTTTACATTACGAATAAGGTTACAAAACAGAAATGAAACGCTATGTTTGTATTTTTGAGACTATTAACTCAACCGGTTAACGAATACATAAACCAATTATTAAAAGTAACTATTTTCAAATTTATTTTGAGAAATCTATCATATTTATTTCACAAGTTTTTTATATAGCGACCTCAAATATTGCTTATGTACATGCTTTCTCCCAAAGAACCCCCGATATATCGAACGATCAAATATTTTATTATATTCCAAAACAAACGGTACAATCTTCGAAGAAATTCATACAAAGTAATTGATCAAAATCCAAACCTTGTATGGAATATTTTTGTATTTGTGCAGGATATTTCGTTGCAACCGAAGCTGTTTCTTATTTATATTTAATATACTTTGAAAGTAAAAAACAAGAATTTTGTTTATTTTCATTTTATTTTAAATTTTGTGAAAATTTCATTTTATTTTTATTTATTTGAGTGACTTTAATAAACCAATATTAAGATTTGAGCATGATGCAGTCGGTAAATTGTCAATGTGGAGACAATTGATTTTTAATCAATTGAAAAAATATAACCCATGCCTTTTACGAGTTAGCACATCCTCATTCCAATCATTTATTATAAGTTAGATTATAAAAAAAAAAATAATAATACAAAATTATTCCTTTTTCTATGAAATAATACAAAATTATTCTTTTTTCTCTTAATAAAAATACATAGGTTTTATGGTTGAATAACTACAATTACATATAATCATATAGATTAATATGTATTAGCCTCAACCTATGTTTAAAAGGTTTAAATTAGTATAAATATGAAAAATCGATCAAGGATCCGAAGTTTTGTTGGCATAAATTTATGTATTTTTTACCGTGGCAAGTTAACTTTTTCGCACAAAAGATGAGCAGCAATTATTAATCAACATCCAGATTTTCGCCATTTCACAACAGAAAAAATGGTAGAAATACTTTTAATTTACATACAATTCAAAATATGAACAAATACGCTTTTGCTTAAATAAATAAAACATACCATAGCTGATAGACTATCCTTGATTATTCTGCTCGCTTCATTATTCTGTTCTATATTATACTTCAAACTTACTACAAACTTACAAGCTACTCTTTACTTTTTTGTGGACACAGAGTTAATTCTAAATGATAACTGAGTCAGTTTGTTCTTATTAATAGATTTTTTGTTTTAATTGTCAGACATTGTTGATGTTAATTTTATTTTATTGAATGAAAACATAATATCAAGAGGAAGAAACAATCTTTGTAGAGAAATCGTTCAAACCTTTTCTCATGCTTAAGTGTGTGTGTGTGAGTGTTTATGTTAGCACTTATTGTATTGTACATGGCCGTTGGTATTGTTGTTACATCCTTTTGATATTTCATTTTTCTTAATTGAATAACATATTCAGTAATTAAAATATGTTCGGTTGCGCTGTCTTTAAATGCTACAAATTATACATTATAATTTTCAATGCTCATCTATAATACACAAAGCAAACAATTAATTTCAATAAACTTTCCATATATCATTTATGAAATAACACTTGGTTAGTACTTAAACTATTTCATTTATGTTTTTGTTTCCAATAAATAATTTTTTTTAGTCAAAACACATATTTATAACAATACACATAAAGTTAAATAATCCTCTAGCAAATTATATATGTATTTTATTTATTAAATATATATCCAGCGAATTTATCAAATGGTAAACAGTTTTCCTAATTTCGCTTAAAATGCGAATATGGAAAGTCATGCTGGGGTGGAAGATATCAAGGAGAAGAAAATATTAAGAATATGTTTTCGGTCTTTATGTATGTCTGTGTATGTGTGTTAAAACTAGTGTTGGTGTATTGAATTGGATTCTTTTCATTAATAATGCTTAATATATAAAACAAACTAAAAACTCGTTTAAGCGTCACAGCACCAAATTTTTAATCTGTAAAACTGGAAATAAGCACAATAATTATTATTATAATTGTCAAATTGCGAAATTAAATTTATGTTATGCTCACACCTGCTACCATAAACGATGCAAATGTAAATTTCTTGACAAAACTGAACGCACGTCTTTTGTAAACCGCAGGGCGTCCAACATTGGAAGAAGTGATAGCAGCGCAACGTCCATTGGGTCGGAGAACCAACTCCTTATAGGTATCGCGTTATTAGGAAAGCAACGATATGCGCCAGGTGAATTGTCAATTATAAATATCTATTTGGGTATATTTAAGATTTAATTAATAAATTTACGGCACATCATAACAAATTTTGTTCAATTACTCTATTCAAGTCACTGCAGATAGCAGATAAATCTTTGGTGTATGAGCTGAAATCAGGTGTGCAATGCTGACGATAATAACGCCGACGCAAAATATTACGTCCGTTGTCCAGTTTATCAGCAACTGCAGCGCCATAAATCTCCATACTGGCTGTAAATATAACTAGGTCATACCATTGTGAAACCTAAAACGATATATATTTAAATGTAAGCTGTAATGTTCAAGTTTTAATTATATTCCTTCTTACCACATCCAAAAAATAGTCTACATGAGGCCGTTTATGAACGAAAAAGCGAACTGGATGATGGTCAATAATTACTTTTACCGTGAAGTCATGAGGTGTACCAGGCTTCACGGTATTTCGTGACATCGCGCTGTGGTGTGAATGTATGAGCGTTTCATCCAGATCTAACACAAGTGTTTTCCGTTGCACTATACTAAGGCGATGTCTGGACACCGGTGATAATGGGAAGAGTTCATATTTGACTGGTTGATATTGAACAATCTGAAATTTTTAATTTGGCGATAAAAAAAAATACAACTTCAATTATAAAGGAATTTTAACTTTTATAAAATGATTAACATGTTTCCACTTCGGTTAAAATATCTTTTAATATCACCTATAAATAAGAAGGTTCTTAGCACTTACCGAGCGAACTTGTCTGTTGAACATAAAACAGATGCATGTCCACACTCTTGACAGTAGTACTGATAAAGCGCTGAAGTTCATTTGTACGAAAGAAAACATTGGTAAGCGACGTCGATAACGTCTTACCAATTTTTACACAATCTCAGGAAGTTAAGAAGAGGCTGCAAAGGTCAGAACAGAAGTTAGCAATGCCAACATTATTTTTATTAAATTTATTTGAAATTATTGTTTTCATTAATAATTTAAGAGCTGGTATTCCAATATAAGATTGGGGAAAAGCGCGGCAACGATCCACCGAGACAGGCAACAACAAAATCAATAAACGAATACACAGATAGTTATTATATTATCTTCCAGTAGTTTAGGTTTTGTAAAAATAAAACAATTTCCACCTTTGATTCGTGAAAAAGTAGTTTAATGCTTCAAAAGAAATCACAAAATATAATTTTATTTACACATCAGCGATGTTTGTATGATTTGTACAAATTTTCGCTTTGTTTTTTCCAATTCTCTTTTGCACATTTCCATAAATGTTGGCATATAAACGCGAAATCGTTTCGAACCATGAACAACCAACTACTATGGTAGAGACAGATTAACTTTCAAACCCAGTGTTGAAATAAAAAATTTACTTTTAAAAATATATGATTATGAAAACTGCTATTATATTGTATATCGGACAGAAGTAAATAAATTTAGGTAATTCTCGCAATCTTTAACGAACGTCATAATTATGTAAATGGCAGTAAAAGAAAAAAGCATTGAAAGAAAATGCGCCCTTGGCCTTTGGCCAAAAAATTACTGTTCATCTACAACGGAAGAATAAAAGCCATATTTATGGTTGGTTTTCATTTGATGTATGTTTATCCTATTGAATTACGTGCCCCAAAACAATTTACCTAATCAGAATTTCTAAAAAGTTTTGTCGAAAGAGTTTGTTTTACACCTTTTCTAGTAAACTTAAGTTCTTAAAGGTCTTTAAATACTTGGCAACTCTACGTTATTCGCACATTTTCCGTCTATTTGCTCACAATTGACAACAATTCGGTTCATATTTTCGCTCTTACATATTATCTATTTTCTCTTCGTCTTGTGGTAGTTTCTATTTTTCTATTATACTTTGTTATCCACTCCGTTTTTTTCGATTTTATCGCAGTGTTTTTACCTATATATCCAATTATAACACCAACTTTCCGCCTATTTACTTAGATTTTGTTAAGTGTTTGCTATCATTTAGAAAAATCAGTCCTTTGCACATAAATTTTAATCAAACCCGATTCAATTTCTCATCTACCGCTTCAACTCCGACTATCTTCACAAACACTGTTGAATAAATATCTGCGAATTTTTCATCCGCAATTGTTGCCATATCAATTCGATGAAAATTACCTCCCATTACATTACGATTTGACATGATCGACATGATCGTGTAATTCCTCTGCACATCTTCCTATAAAATAAAAAAAACTTGAAAAAAATCAAGAAATCCGCTTCATATTAATCAACATATCATAAGTAAAAGCAGAAAATAAAATCTACAATAATTTACATCTAGCAACTATAATTTGCAAAATTTTCCGGCGAAAATTGAAAATTGTGAAGTTGGCCTCGCTTCTTGAATTGTTGCTTTTTGGCGTATCCTTGGAAGATCTTAAAATTTTTTAATGACATTTAAATTTGTATTCTTTCGATTGTTAAATTAACATATCAAATATAATCACACGCAAACTATAAAGTGCAACACAAATATATCTATCCAAATTTATTTAAAGCCGAAATATTAAAATTTTCTCATAAAAAAGTTAAGTGACCAAGGTTTCATAAAGAGGCAGTAAAATGCATCTCTAGGCATGTCGGCGAATTAACAGCGCAGTCAACGTCAACCGAATTTGTAGTTATCCCTAGCGTCATTTGTTCGCGAAAAATGTGGAATTTAGTTTTTTAATTGTAAATTAAGTTTTGCCAAAGTTATGTAAATTTGTTTTTGTATTTTGTCCGCTACATAGTATATTTGTCCTTAGACATATATGAATTAATATAAAAAGTGTTAAGTGATAAGATATAAACTCCGAGGTTTAGAGAGTGAAAAAATTGTATAAGTTTTGAGGCCACTTTGAAAGGCAACCCATTTATTTTTTCTTCCCCCGTTAAATAATAACCGCTAAAATTGTGGAAAAACAGGAGAAAACTCCAAAGCGGAAGAAGAAGGCTGCAGCCAGTAAAATGTCTGCAGTTTATTCGCCGCAACAACCGCAGCAGTCTGCTCCCCCAGGTGCTGTACTGCAACCGCCTCAGCCACCAACGCCGACGTCGATGCAGCAACAACAACAGCAGCAGCAACCACCGGGTGTTGGTGCCGGCGTGGGTGGAGTGGGGATGGGTGGTCCAACAGGAGTGCCAATGGGCTCCGGGGGTCCAATCCAACGCGGTCCTTCCATGGTTGGCAGTGGTGGCGGACCCGTCGGTCCTCCATCTTCAGTTGGAAGTGGTGCTATGATGGGCGGTGTTGCGCCTCCGCCATCAACCCAACGCGGTGGTATGCCACCATCACCCAGTCCAGCACAAATACAAAAAATACTTGACGATAATTGTGGTCTTATTCAAACAATTCAAGACTTTCAAACGATGGGCAAAGCCCAGGAGTGCATGACATATCATATGGCACTACACAGAAATCTCGTTTATTTAGCACAACTAGCTGATCCAACAATGAACATAGCTCAGATATTGCCGGTGAGTCTTAAAGTTAAGCATTAACGGTTGTGTTTAGCTTTTTAAATATCTACGTATGTACATATATGCATTTCCGTGCTTATCAATTTGTTTAGCATCCACATGTTCTTCAACAACAGGCAGCCCAACAACAAGGTCCACATGGTATGATGGGGGCTCCACAGCCTCCACAACAAGGTGGACCCCCGACTGGGGCAAATCAACCACAAATAGCCGGTATGCCACCAATGTCCCATACGGATGGAAATGTACAACCTCCTTCGGGGGCTCAAATGTCGTATGGAGGTCAACCTCCACAATCGCATCCAGGAATGACGCCAAACTCTCAATCTCAACAAGGTCCTCCTCAACAAGCTATTCATTCCCAACAAACTGGCCAACAACAACCCCAACAACAAGGCGGTGCTTATCGTGTTGGTACTTCGCCTCAATCAGCCAATCAACAACCACCAACTGTGTCAAATGCAGGATCGAGTAAGTGTAAAGTGTCTGATAAACGCAAAAATTCTTTTAAAACTATTAATCCATTTATCTAATTAGATCAACAGCGCCCAAGTGTTCAGTCAGGACAGCAGTCGGTTCAAGGGCCACAACAACAGGCCCCCAATTCCCAACAAGGTCCGCCTCCTCAACCACAATATCGTGGCAATTATCAACAACAACACAGTCATTACCCTGGCTATCCACCCCAAAGCCAACCATCATACCAACCTCAAACCGGTTATCCATATGGTCCACCCACTCAAGGCTACGGACCACCTCCTCCAAATACACAGGGAGGCTATCACCATGCGGGTATGCCACCGACATCATCAGCAGGTGGCGGCCCACCAGGTCAGCATGGGTATGCTAATGCCAGTGGTCAGCAAGGACCTCCGGGCGCTTATGCCCCACCTCCGCCGAATCAGCAAGTTGCACCGGGCCAGCAACCGCCTCCTTCACAAATGTATGGTCCGCCTACAACTGGACAAGGACCACCACCACCGCCAAATCAATATGGACCACCGCAAGGTGGTAACAACGCTCCTCCACCGATGGCATACGGTGGTTACGGTGGCCCACCACCAAGTGGTTATGGTCAAGCGTCCAATGCATTGCCCAGCGGTTATGGTCCACCTCCTCAAAATCCAACACAATCGCCCTACCCTCCACAATCACCATACCAGCAAGGTGGAGCGCCTGGTGGCTATCCGGGTCAGTCACCGCAACAGCAACAAACATCACAGGGCACTAGCGGTGGCTATAGTTCCTCGCCAAGTCCAGGTCAAACACCGCCACCGCCATCAAACCAACAAACTCCAAACTCGGCTAACCCAAATGGCCCAAATGCTCCACCAGCAAGTGTGCAATCCACTTCACCATCTACTTCTTCTGGCAATATTGGTGTCAATAGCGGTCCACCGAACCAGCAGACACAATCACCTCAGCAGCAACAACAGCAGCAGCAACAGCAACAACAACAGCAATACGGAAACCAACAGCCGCCAGTTTCCAGTGGACCACCACAGCCACATGGATCTACTCCACAACAACAGCCTGTATATTCGTCAGCAGGGGCGCCCGGTGGTGGTCCTTCACCTTACGGCGCGCCATCACAACAGCAGCAGCAGCAACAACAGCCGCCTGGACCGAATGGACCGCCTCAGGTGCCACCAAACACAACGGCACCACCAAATGGTACGCCCCAGATGCCCAATCAGCAGTACCAACCGCCACCAGCAGGTCAACCGTACGGTGCGCCACCACCACAGCCCTACGGCCCGCCACCACCCAGTGGTGGCTATCCAGGACATGGCTACCATCAACCGCAGGGCGGCTACGGTGGCATGCCACAAGGGCAATATCCACCTTCACAAGGTTATCAAGGTTATAGACCCACTGGGGGTCAAATGCCACCACCAGGCGCCCCTCAAGGTCCGCCAACAAATGCATATTCATACTACGGAAATCAACCTCCACAATAAGTGCTTGCACCACAAAAAAGGTTGATTCAGACACGCGTCAACTGTTTAATACTATCTTCAAAATTGATATATATAATATATTATATATATACATGTGTTATATATATCATATGTATGTATATCCCTAGATAAATAAGACAAAATATTGGTATTAATTCCGATCCGTAATGAAGGGGATAAAATAAAAGAACAAAACAAAACAATCGGCTAAACTTAACGGAATCTTAGAAGCTGTCTCTTATACACATCTAGATGTGTATAAGAGACAGGTGTTATATATATCATATGTATGTATATCCCTAGATAAATAAGACAAAATATTGGTATTAATTCCGATCCGTAATGAAGGGGATAAAATAAAAGAACAAAACAAAACAATCGGCTAAACTTAACGGAATCTTAGAAGTCTATACAATTTTTTCAATAGTTAAATTGGCTCTGGTGAACAAATATTAACATTATACGCGGCAAAATTATTTCCAACACACTAAACTCCAGAATCTTGTACGTCAGGACTAAAAGTTTTCAACGAGAATGGCGCTACTTCTGAGGTGTTTATGCATAATAAAATACATTTGTATAACGGTATACCATACATTCAGTTAGCGTAAGCCGACGGAGATGTAATTCAGTTGTATGATTTAAAAGAAAAGTTAAAAAAAATGCTAGCTTTTATTTAAAGCCGTTATTGAAAAAATTTTACGAAACTATACAAAATTTACTTAAAATTGTTAAAAGAAAAAATAAGTATAAAGATTACAAAAAAAAGCGTAGGTAAAAATAAACAATAAACATATGTAATATTTGATACTATGTTATCCTAAACAATACAATGTACGCATTCCCCTTTTAAATAATATTGATCACGGAAAATATATTGAACGGAATGCAAATTGCAACATAAAATTATTGCGACGAATTCAAATATGTAACTTTAGACTTAATCAATAATATAATACAGTAGTTTACGTTTGATTGAGAAGCCGTCAGGCGAAATAATTTTTTATTCRCATATGATATCGCTACTATCCTAATAAATATGTCTATGTGTATTCGTCACATTTATACAAAATATAGTACGGAAAGGATGTTCATTTCTTGATGGCGAAGAAAGGTAAATATTGAAATTAATTATGGAAAATTTGCTAAATTAACAAAAAGTCAAACCCTTAATTGGTATAAATTATCATTTTATTACTAAAAAAATGTTTAAATCAAAGTATTTTTTAATATGCTAAATTTCTTATTGTTTGACGTCAGCAAGGGAATGTCCAAATACCGTGTCTGTGTGAACTTCTGCTTTATTAGAGTTGGTATCGGTTTTATTTTGTTTTCGACGAAACAATTTCTGCATCACTTTACCTTTTAGTGATTGCGGTTGCGCGTCTTTTTGCTCCACAACTATCCGTTTGGTGGCTACACTATGTATGGGTCCAAAGGCCAAAGCTACGACTGTACAAGCGAGACAAATGACATTATACGGCATGCTAAAATCAGGAGTTGGCAACGATAATATAAGCGATTCTGTACGGATTTCTAGGAAATATGAATGCCGTGACGCATTGAATGAATCAGCGAAAAGGTGTTTATCAACTGGTATTGCCGTGTAATTCCGTCCCATTGGTAATTGTGTTGTTATTATAGCAGATCCCAGGTAATGACCATGATTTGCATCGGGTGGGTATTCGAGCCATTTCAAGAAAATATAATCAAAATCGAATGAAATTTGTACTGTACTCAAAGCGGGTATTTCGAAGAGTAATTCTAGATGATAGGGACGTAATCTTTGTACACCTGGTATGTAGTGCATGACCCGCGGTTTTATCGTGTATTCTGCACCGTTCTCCGGCTGTACAATTAACTTTAGTGTATGCATATAGGATGGCACGAACCATGGTATATTTTCTTGTAACACAATAGGTAAAGCAGCATAATGTTTATTTGTAATTTGTGTAAGAATTTGACCTCTCTCCTGACCATGTCCCAATATGTAACGATGCGCATATAAAGGTGGTGTTGGTGTAATTTGTATATTTGCTTTCGTATTCTTATTTATCCAAGCGATATTGAAGAATTTGTCTTCATCTAATCGTTGAATGTCATATACACCCAACGTGGTTGTACTGCCACCGCGCTTTGAAGTAACATTATACATGGGTGTTGGTGTTAAATCATATGGTTGATCATCCAAATTAACGTAAATTTTACTACTTTTCGCCAGTGCACAATGGCCATTTAGTCCCTGGCCAAAGAGACGACGAAGCGAAAAATCTCCATTTGTACCCAACAACTTAGGGTCATATACCATATTTGCAGTTTCGGTGAATTCCAAAATGCAATTTTTATTGTAAGATTCACAAATTGTACGCATTTTCATGCCCAGAGAGTGATAATTAGTATTATGTACGTGACCGGAGTTGAGTAACGAAGCGAATCCTTGTTTACTGTTACAGGGCAACAACTTTTTCCATGGTGTTAGATTCTCCGTGCAAACGATTTCCCGTGGTAAACTCGCATACCGCACAAATTGTGGAATATTCGCCTTGCTACCAGTGACAAACTGTGGCCGGAAACTATATTTCGGTTCAACACTGTTTGTTTTGTCAATAAAATTCAAGGAGGCACACAGAATTCCAGAGAATGTGCTAGCTAGCTTTACCCATTGATCATCAACATCAGTAGAAGTTAAATTTTCTCCTGCAAACCATGCCCTTACTTCTGCACCTGGCGCATTGTCCATTACTGGATAGCCGTAGGTTTCATATCGCCAGAGTCCCTGAGTTAATCCAATATGTAATTCCTTAACATCGTACAGTAGTAATGTTTCCGCAATGGATCGAGGTATAAGCTGTGTGTTGTGTACTGAAAATATTGAAAACATAATATACATTTTATGCACTTAATAAACTGTATTTATTCCTACAATGCTCTCTATCGCCATAATGCCAACGAGTGGTAAACTGAAAAAATGTATTGACTAGCCCATTTGCCATAGGGCGTACGTATAGCTCCTCGTTAAATTCACTAGACTCTTTTACCGCTGCGATATATGATGCATATAATAAAATAAGGAATATAATACTGATTCCGAAATTCATTTTAAAAAATAGTTAATACATCAATTCACAAAAATTTTTGACAACAATAAACATTGTACAAAACTCGACAATTTATGACAATACTACTGCCGGCTGATCAATAAGCTCAAGTCAAATCAAGGTTCGCACATTTGCTAACAGAGTTTACTTTTTATTTAAAAATAAAATATATTTAAAAAATTCTGCAAAATAATTTGTTTACTTAAAACAGAAAATGAAATAGTATAAGTATACAATGGTAAAATAAAGTTTATAGAGTAATACAAAGTTTTATTGTGAAGGTATAATAGACACCGGAGTCGGTTTAAAATGTAATTTTATGTATTAAAATATAAAATCATTGTTTGAAAGAATTGGTAAATATTTAATACCTAAACAAATACCAATTAGCTTTTTTTACCTTAATTTTGTCAAACCTATTGTTGTGTATGATATTGAAATGCAACCCTGTATGTGCAAACGTTTAAAAATGTAGCATCGCTCATCGCTCCTCGGCGAGATGCGAATGCATGTCTTTGGTAGATAAATTTGCCATTAAGGCAGTTCAAATAAATGTTTATAAATAGCGTATGTGTCACAATAAGTATCCGTTTAATTTGAAGATTTGAAGCGGGCAAATGCATTTGACAGAATTAAAGTTCTCCAACGAAACCGTGGGACTCACCTTTTACTTATAGTGTTAAAAGTATCCTTAGAAACCAATTTTTTTTTAAATAATTTTTTTTATTTA
>NW_017536852.1:585244-608507 GCF_001853355.1 Bactrocera latifrons | reverse complement strand
AAATTTTTGTTTTCTTAATAAAATGTTATTTTTTCTTACAAATTTTTAATTCCAACTTGGAGGTATTATTACCTCCAAAGATTTCGCCACATAATTACAAGATTTTTTCTTGTCCAATTGATTTTGGTATTCCAAAAATTTTGTCATACAGTCGAAAACGCATTTGGAATGTCTGGATACATATGTGTGTACATATAATCCATTTGTTAGGGTATGCAAAATGTTCAGTGTTGGTCTGCCGGATACTTTTCAGGTAGAATACGTATTATCGCTCTCCATATACATAAATGAACACATTTAACACAGCTGGCAGTTGCAAACTTTTCCATTACGGAATCAATGTACCCGAGCCTTTAATTCACAAATCTGATACCACGAATGGATGCTATAAAAACATTGGATATAAAGATGACATTTTCATCCGTTCCCACGACAGTCGGGTCTACGAAAACCGGAACGGACCCGGATTTTTATCCGGCCAAGGACTGTCAACTCGGCAGAATTCTGCCGTTACAACAACAACAACATGACATTTTCATCTCGTTTGATAGAATACACATGTATGTATGTACATATTATGAGGTCACAAATAAGGCTTTGTTCAAATTGACAGTTCCTTGATATTCTTGATATACAATTTATAATTGCGTCCAAGTGACGTTATGGACGATTGGGTTAGAAAACTGGATTAAGGGCATTAACAGAATTGGTTGCGGAGAATTAAAAAGTGCTCGATTGCTGATACATATATCCAAAGGATAATTTTGAGAGCTTCTTATTAAAAGGAAAAGAGTTCAGGAAGACTTTCAAAGAACAATGTCAGCAGAAGATAGATAATAAACAGCGTCTTTTAAGAAATGATATCAGCAGCACTTAATTTGCTTATGATATTCAGGGGAATTCGAGGCATCCTATCAGTGTCCGTACTTCTGTGTTCTGGCGTTTTGAAATTCTTCGTCACATTCTGTTGAGATTGCACATAAGTTGTAAAAACATTTCTTTGTCTTTCACTTAAATGCTGGTGTGCTAAGATTTGTCCTTTGGTCAAAATCGCAGTAGCATGAAGAGTTCTTTCTGATAGCAGTGACATGTAGTGTTGTTGTTATAGCGGGAACATAGTCCCCGTGAGGATGATAAGTTGTCGTCGACGTCATACAACGGTAGACCCAAGAAACGTGCTGTTTCGACGAGGTCAGATTTAAGGGAGGGAGATGTCAGATGACGTGTCCTGTCCTTTTCATTTGTTGTCCTTTTCAATACTCAGCTTCTGTAATATACTAAATCATATAAAATTAGTTTCTCGGTATAGATATGTATAAGCAGTTGCAGTCGCCCGCCACTATTGCCTTTTATGATTTAATTAATAAATATTTATTAGTTCGATTTGAATTGTCGGGTTAATCTGTCTTTATAATTTAACATAACAGACATTTGCGTATACATACATATATATTTACAAAAGCGATTATTTCATCAGAATGTATATACGAACCCGAAATCATTGTAGAAATATATATATGTACATATATAGGTTTATACAATGCCCGAAATCACCACATAAGCTTAGGCTTGAGTCACAATACAAAGATAAGAATATAAGTAGTAGGAGCGACGATATTCTTAAATATATAAGTATGTACATGGAAGTGTAGATATATTGTATAATTGAATAATTAACAAACATTACCAAATTCATATTGATTTTTAATAAAAGACTGCCTGAATTAAAAAGAACATAACACATGCATACATATGTAAATACAGTAAAATTGAATCTCTGCGTTCTTATAATAAAGACATAGTTACTAATGTATTTGGGTTTTAACGAAAATATAGTTTTGGCATAGAAGTATTTTATGAAAAGTCTGATATGTAGATACAAATGTGTACGAGTACTATATGTCAATTGTCCATAGAGAATGGATATTGTCTCTAATTGTTCCGTTTGCATTAAACGGCATTCATTGTAAATTCATATTTGTAGTGGTTTAATTATTTGATTTACATGCTTTTAAAAGATTAATTTGTCCTACAAAGTAAAACTTAGTAATGGTCTAATAAATAGCAGGCCAAAATATCAATCGCACGTGATGATATTGCAATCACATTTTTAAATGCATCTGACGCCTGTTCCTTTCAGCTGTTTCTGGCAGTATCCGTTTGTTTGGCTGTCAAAACAAAACTTCCACTCCCTTTGCTCTTCATACAATTTAAGAAAACCAGAGTTGTATTTCTTTCTCAAACATTCAAACTTTTTAGTTTTGCTTACAGTTTTTAGTCTCCAGGACAACTATTTATTTATTTATAGTCAAAGATAACATTCCGGAAGATTTTATAGTTTTTGCTATTTATTATTTTGTTTCTTCTTAAAAAATACTTTTCCGTTTAAACCAATATCCGTCTGTCCATGTCACTTACGTATGTATGTACATATATACCGTTTTTTTGTTGCAGTGTTGCCGATTAGGTTAACTGTCAATTATGACAGCTAATAATAAAGGTTCGCTCCATTTTACTGCTACGCTACGCGACAGAAATGAAACGAACGACAGACCGAATGTGAATCGCCAGCCTGGTTAGCTGAGTTGTAGCAAAGTACAAAATGGCCACAACACTCCGGCGATGGCTGTGTCGTTCGTCGTTCGTTGCTCGTTGTGTGTCGTACGTGCGCTCGCTCGCTCTTCACTTTAATTAATATTTAACAATATATTTTAATTAATTGAACAAAAGACTCCAATTCAAATAAAACAAAACAAAAATTAAGAAAGTGTTAAAAACACGTTCATTTTAAAACGTCAACCGTTATTAAAACAACAAGAACAACACAGCAAATGCGTAATCGGAATTACAAAAATACTTTTATGTAAATACATTTCGCTTTCATTTTTTTTTTACAATTTTATGCGATTCCAACGAGAATACGATTTTCAGATTTTCACCAAAGCAAAGACACTGCACCAAATCACGGAGAAATAGGACGGTTGAACCGTTTTTCCTAACTACGTATAAAATATATGAATACATATATGTATACTTATATGACTAATCAAAGTGAGATTTAGTTCCACCTTTTTCTTATATTAACAATTACAACACAAATATATAACTTTTCGCTATTTTGCACTAAACTTTGGTATTGTGAGCCTTTAAATTTGTATAAATCGTAATTAGGAACTTGTAAAACAAATTATAAGGCACAGTACAAGTCACAAAAAATTGATGAAAATTCACGGAAGACGGCGACGACAAGAAATTTTCTACTCGTAAGACGGAAGGTCTACGCAGTGAAACGACGACGGTTTCTCGTGCTCGTCGCTGAGCCAAAAATCAACTGTTCCTCAAGTCGCGTTCGAATTGTTCGCTCCGCGAGACGCGGCGCGGCGACGAACTGCGCTCAGTGTCAAGCGGTAACCGCATCAACGGCGTGCAAAAGTCACGGCAACAAATCAAAATCGAAAGATTCATTAGCGCGACACTGCAAACGAGACTAGATCTACGAGTTGCAGAGAGTCAAAAATTCCTCTCCGAAACGAAATTGAAATAGTGCGCCGTGAGAGAAATTGTAATGTGCGCGTGTATGAGTTTATGTGCAGAAAGTTAATACTTTGTAAAAGAAGAAGCACCACGTTCGTTGTTGACGCTGACACAGCGACGTCGGGTTAACTAATATTTTATTATCACTACATATAAATCGCTATTGTTTAAAAAAAAGTACGGTTATTTGTTATCGTTTAGTAAGGTGTTGTTTGAAAATATTTATTATGGATTTTCCAAGGAACTGGGAAATGTAACAATATAAAAATAAAAATAGCAAAAAGGTGTGTGTATCGTTGGAGTCTGGCATAAAGTTCATCGAATAGTCCCACACCCAACGTTTCATTGTGGCAGCGCAACAACCACAGGGAAAGCTGAAAGCGATGACCAATACATGCAACCTTACCAATAATTTGTTAAATAAAAGATTTAAAAAGAGGTGAAGTGAATCTCATTTTTACAAATAACTACTTATTTTGAATTTAAGTAAATTACCTATCGTAAATTGTTTTATACATACATACACATGTAAATTAATGCCGTATGCGTAGCTTTGAGTTGATTTATTGTCTCTGTATAACCTAGCGAATAAGTTGATTGCTCGATGATTCATTGCAGAAAAAATCGGAAAAGTTGCTGAATAAAATTCTTTGTTGCGTTTTGCTACTGAAGGCAAAAAATTGCAGAAAAAATAAATGTAAATTGCATTCTTTTATTTAACATTTAACAATAGGCAACATATATACATACAAACAAATACATTAAAAGCAAGAAAAAAAAGAAACGGAAATGGGACAACAGTTTTATCAATCTGACATTTAGAGAATATACATACATACATATAGTAAATACGCAAAATAAACGTATTGGGAGATGCACAAAAAAGGAAGAAATATATTTTGCTTCTCGTCGTTTCGTACGATTCTCACCAGAACTCGCTCACAGACTGAATGAAAATGAAATTGTAGTATATTGTGTCGCTTTTGCCTATTACAGCCGGAATATGAATGACCAAAGAGTAATTTTCGTATATTGTATTAACGATTTTGAAACAGTTTTACATATGTGTGTGTATATTTTCCAACCATACCTTTGTACTTGTAGTCTCCAGGTGCTCTCCCTGCGCAAGTAGTTTGTCGCTTATCGGATAATTTGTTGCTTTGTCGCTTTCACTAACTGTTTATTGGCATGCATACTTTTGAGAAAATGAGTTTAAGCACACGAGAGAGCAAATGTACACACAGCCATATGCATACGCACATGGATGAAGTCGAAAATATGACGATGGATTTTTCACGAAAAAATGTGAGAGTATTTTATAGTTAAGGTTACTTACGACCGACGATTTCGTCATATATGTATGTATGTAGCTTTGAATTTATAAATTCATATGCAAATACAATTGTACATGAAAAATGATACTGAACAATTAAAATAAAGTCGGTGACAAAATAAGAACAACCATTTTAATACCCACTTCTCTGTTGCTTTCTTTATTTTCGAGGAAGAACAGTGATTACATTCCACAAGTCTGCTAGACAACTAAATTACGAATACTGTGATGTCTCAATGGGCTTGTATAGACAGTTTAATTAAAAGCTTTGTGCTTATCCTCGGTTGACCGATTCCGATTTTTCGGAAATATTTATTCAACTGTAAAATTCTGGGGCTTAAAACTTGTGTATATTGATACTGATTGGTGTTATCGCAGTACAAATCATTCTCATTAATTTTTCTAAAATAAACTGCAGATAAACATATCTACATAGATATGTACATACATAAGTCAAGTCCCCTGCGCATATTTGTGATGTCTTATTTCGTGCTCTTGCCGTATAATCAGTATGTTGTAAATATACAAAGGCCGAAATAAAGATGAAAACAACAACAACAAATATGTATGTATCTTACGAATAGCAGAAGGAACATTCGTACATTCGCACACTTCCACCATAAATACAACGGAATAATTAAAGCTACGCGACGCGACTACAGAGTGACTTGTAGCTAAAGTGGTATGGAGGGAGACGGTAGAGATAGAAGAATTTTTACGTCAACCACACCGTTTTGGTGTTAACAATAAGCGCAGTACATCCCCTCCAACGATTTTGGCGCTCTGTTCGCTGCGTGTACACACGCCGCAGACGACTAAACGTAACGTTCAAATAGAAACTCAGCCATGAGTATGAATCGGAACTAGCAAATGTGGTTCGGATCGGCAACGAACTCCACAACAATAGCATTTCATTTCAGGTTAATCATTTCGATTAGAAAGCTTGCGTCGCGACGAGAGCGAAATCGACTTTTGAAGAGCACAAATTGCAGTCGTGCAGAGCGCACTGTTGTAAGCGCATTAGATATGTATACCAAATTGTTTATGTGTGTATGTATATTTATGCATTTACCTATGTTGGCTTTCGTAGGGCCATCTCACATACTCGTGCTATGGCAATACTACTTTTATTTAATTTTCTGCAATATATTAATTTCTTACTTAAACGTACCCTAAAGTTTGTGGCAATTAAAATTGTAGTTAACAAGTATAATATTTATAATCGCATGCATTACTTTGCAATTTTCGCCGTTCTCTCTTTGTATGAGAATGCGCGATGAAGAGCTTAAGAGAGATATTTTGAATTCAATCTAGTGATGTAATTATCTACAAAAGGAAGTCGTTCGCATACCGATTTTGTTATTTATGAGGGCGTGTGCATTTTATAAATCAAATACAAGATTAGAAATGTACATATAATTAATGTTTTCATTCGATGTTGTAATGTGAAACAAATTGTTCGTATAGTAGATTCAAAAAACAAAAACGGAAATTTACATGCGTTTACGATAGCGATGAATTGTAAATATTCTAATCAAAATTCGGATATTCAAACTTTTTAGTTATTTGTATACATATGTATGTATGCATGTATGTATGTATGGTATTTATTCACTGTACATATAAACAGTTCACATGTTTTTTCTAAAGAAGATTTTATCACTATCACGTGGTTCACAAACGCACGTGTTTGCCATGCTTAGACAAATGTAGAGCTTTTGTTGGAGAATCAATATAATTTATACAATAATATCGAAAATTGTTGTTATTTTAAAATGCCTGTTAAAAAGTTCCATTTTCCGTTCTGTTTGCTCAAAGTGTTCTTTTCTTTCTTAGCCAATCAGCTGTTTAACTTCCCCAAGTAGAAAAAAAAACTACTTGTGTAGTGTATGTATGTACTATATAGTTTTATGTATGTATGTATATTTATTTATTTTCATATATTGATATATGCATGATTATTCTTATTTGTAAACATAAATATTTATAAAGCGTCAATTAATCAAAATACCATAATATTTTAGTTGGAAATGCTTGAAAATATTTTAGTTCTATTTTACATCTGATTTATGTACATATATAAACAAGTAGAGTTAAATAAACAAATAATTCTTTAATTTATTTAAGTGCTTATGTATGTATGCAAGTTTATACATTTGTTATGTGATTGACATTGTGTGATGTGGCAATTAGAAATCACTTAATTTTTATAAATAATAATAAGTGTTTGAATTGAAATTGAACCTCAAAGATAGATTTCAACATAAACATTCAAAACCGACTTGGAATGGAGCCGCTGAACAGGATATATTAAGTTTGTCACGAAGTTTGCAACACCCAGAAGGAAGCATCGGAAACCCTATAAAATATATACATATATAAATGATCAGTATGTTGAGCGGAGTCGATTTAGCCATGTCCGTCTGTCTGTCTGTCCATCCGTTTGTCCGTCTGTTTGTATATATGTATATGAACTAGTCCCTCAGTTTTTAAGATATCGTTTTGAAATTTTGCAAACATCATTTTCTCTTCAAGAAGCTGCTCATTTGTCGGAACTGCCGATATCGGACCACTATAACATATAGCTGCCATACAAACTGAACAATCGGAATAAACTTCTTGTATGTAAAACTTTCACATTTGACAGTGTATCTTCACGAAATTTTGTATAGATTATTTTCTAAAACAACAATGTAATGCCCGAAGGAATAGTTAAAATCGGTTAACTACAGCATATAGCTGCCATACAAACTGAACTATCGGAATCTAGTGCTGGTATGTAAAACTTTTGCATTTAACGTGATATTTTCACGAAATTTGGTATAGATTATTTTATAAACTATGTAATCTCCGAAGAAATTGTTCGGATCGGTTAACTATAGCATATAGCTGCCATAGAAATTGAATGATCGGAATCAAATGCTTGCATGGGAAACTTCCTCATTTGACAATATATGTTCACGAAATTCGGTATGAGTTATTGTTCATATAAATAATGTAATATCGGAAGAAATTGTTCAGATCGAATTACTATAGCMTATAGCTTCCATACAAACTGAACACATTGTTTCTAAAAGAAATGCACATGTGAAGGGTATATTAGGTTCGGTGCAGGCGAAGTTAACGTTTTTTCATCAAATATTCTTAAGATTACATATCAAGCATGAAATTTGAACCATCCATTTTACGGTAATTCCATTAAATCGTTTCCGCTCGCATTGTGCGAGGCACACATGTCATTATGTTGACATTGCCAAATAATTCATTTACACTTGAATTAATGGAAGTGCTTAAAAACTGAAAATTATCTAACACGTTTAAGTCAATGTTATGCTCGAATTTATCAAAATGTGTTAACTGAACAATAACTGAGTAAATATGGCGGCAAAAGTGAGCACGATCAGTTGCAACTTGTTTTATTTTGCAAATATTAAATTTACGGCCACGATTATATGTACATATGTATGTGGAACTGCACATATACATACATACATATGTACATAAATACGCTATATGTACATACTTTTGTTAACATAGCGACAATATACCACCACCCAACAACGTCACAACAATCGGTCATCCATTGTGCTGATCTTTTATGTTGAATTTAAACACGATTCTGTACGACGGAAGCCGAAATGAAATTCATAACGCCGTAGCAACGGGCACCTACGTTGCATACATTTATAAACATATACATATGTACATACATTTATGTGTGTACATGTGTTTTAATGTATAATTTTTTCGCTACGCTTAACGTGCTCACCTTTTCGTCGGCAGCAGCGTCAGAAAGGTACAAAACAGCTGTTCGGGGCAGGTGTTTATTCACACTATTACAAGCAAGTTTTTGCTACCCTTTTATTTTCTTCAATACATCTGGTTTCTTTCTTAAATGTTTCTATGTGAGTGAAATTGTGCACTCGGGGCATGTGTGCATCGGCTGCAGTATTTACGGATGCAAATAAATGTCCACAAGTGAGGAAAACCGATTTGTGTAAGGACCTTATCCCATATACATACATACATATGTACATATGTATATAGAAATGTATAAAAGGTAAAGGAATGCATTCATATGGATGTACATACATATGTATGTAGCTATAATGTACATTTGTATGTTCATTCATACATACGTATGTATGTAGGTATGCATTTCACACAATTAAAATCTTTTGTGTGAAAAAAATTAAAAAAAAAAGTGTTTCAACTATAGATCCTGATTTTGAACGTCCCCATTTGCATTTTCTCTAAACCAACCCTTCACAGAAAGATCTTTTCGCATGTGCGGTTAACTGAAATCTTATGCACTTCACGAAATAATATCGTTTCCAAAAAATTTTTAGAGATCCCATTGTAATCTTCATTTAAGTTATTCTAGCAGTCAAGCACTGTATGGCGCATAACTCGCCATACATGTGTATTTATGTACATATATTTGTATGTAACCAACCACTGTCGATTAAATGATTGCATTATAATTGGACTAAATGAGCAAACATGAGTTATCCATCGCAAATGTTTTCCGAACTCTGGTCTTCAATAACAAATTATTCACTTTAAAATGTACGTACATACATACATACATATGTAGGTTTAACCTTCCACATTTCTAGGTGGCAGTTATAAACAAAAACCGTTATTGACTGGAGCACTTAACGGATTGGCCTACACTCATACATACATACATACATACGAACCGCTGGACATATAAACATAATCCCCAATTAAGAAGCGAAAAAATCAGTAACAAAGAATGAGCGTTAGAGAGAAGAGTGTAAATATGAAGAAAGAAGCAGAAGTAAAGAAGTTTCAAGAAAGGCCCATGAATGTCCAATTGTATGCATATTTGCAGTTTATTAAGATTAGACCGGCGTTGAAAAAAGAAAATAGAAAACTTAACCGCCATAAAGCAGTTAGCTTTTTTTTTTTGTGCGGTGAAAGAAGTCCGCCGCACAGTGAAAGAAATAGAAGGCAAAAACAAGTAAGACTTGAAAGTAAAAGTATACGCTTTATTGCACAACGCAAATGTATGTATGCATGTATGTAAGGTATTTAAACATAAAGACAGACACATTTACATACATACTTATGTACACACACAAAGTAAATACATACATACATACATACATATGTTAATTGACATCGCGATTTCGTTTTGTCTGCCTTTCAATGAATGCGTATCTTCGGTACATGTGATCTCATTACGTAAAAAATCGGTTAAAATGAAATATGAAAACTCCAATTAGCACTTCCTAGTGGCGTAGTTTTTTAGGTATTCTGCACAGAAGTAGTAAGTAATTTCATAAATAAACCAGTTTTAAACACAAATAATATTATGGGTATCTATTAGGAGTGTTGTAACTAAAAAAAAATTTAAAACAAGTAAGGAAGCTCAAAGTATTTGAAATTGTGTTATATGGGAAATAGGCGTGGTTGTAGTCCAAATTCGCAAATTTTCGCACTGGAAAATAAAAATGCTAAGATATAATTACGTAAAAAAAATTGTCGATAACGGTCGACTAGTTCCCAATTCATGGGTTTTCCATCTTCAATTATGCTCATCTGCAAGCACGAGCCTCACTTTTTTGTCAAGAAAAATGTTTACCAATCAAGATATATACAAATGTGTGTACATATCTTTAGTTTTACTCAAGTTATCGCTTAAAGGCTAACAGACGGTCAGGGAATCAGCCGGATTTCAACTCGTCGTCTCATCACCCTGTTCATATATACATACATATGTAGATATAAGTATAACCCTATATCTAACTCGATTATTTATAGGCGAAGAAAACTATTTTACCCTGTGGCAACATGTTTCAAGAGTATAACAATAACAGTTTGGAGTTATGTAAGGGCAACGCATGTTGTAATAATGTTTAAAATAAATCGGTTTGAAGGGTAAAATAAGTATAGAAAGTCAAGAAAAATTATTATTGCTTGTTTACTAGAAGAGTGCCATACTAAGAAAATTCAAATTTTTAATATTAATATTTTAAAATAATTTTTCAAATAATATTATTATTTTAAAACTAAGAAAATAAAAAAATGAAGTTTTATCAATTTGCGTTACTTTGTAGTTCGTTTCTTTTACGAAGAAAATTTCCAAATGTAAAAAAAAAAAAATTGCACTTGAATTTCTTGCATGATTCCATTATGGAAGATTGTGACGATACGGCTTCCTTTTACTTCCTCTTCCGGAAGTGGTATTTGGATCCATAATGGCAAAATTGGTGAGTTTTAACTTTGCTCATAAATTTTCTGTTTATATTTTGATGATTTTGTGCTATTTACAATTTATTCTTATTCGACTATTACTTAAAACCGCATTTTAATTTTTTGAAATCTTTGAAATTTTTTTTTAATCATAAAACAAAACACAACAGCTGATTTTGACATTATGGATCCAATTACTTTTGACAAATTGTTGTTTTTAGGATTATATATGGTAATTGAACCAAGCACAATCTTATATATGGTAATTGAATCACGATTTCTTATTTACATTTTGGTAATTTTTTGTGATTTAGAATCTATTGGTATTCAGTTACAATCAATTGACACTGCCTTATATAATCGAATCATGGTTAGGGATAAATACATAGTAAAAACGAACCAGCATTATTATCTCTTACTTATCGCTGCATATGCATAGTCTACAAAGATTTGTTCTGTTTTACACAATACAAAGATCGTAACCAAAAAGTAATTAAAAATTACCGTACAAATGTTAATTAGTTCGAATTATGCATGTTCACATATTCTTCATTTATTACATAGTATGTTTGTTTGTAAAACTAATGCTCTACATTTTAAAAATCGCTCAGAATTTACGTTTTATAATTGGCGATAAGTGTTGAAGCTGTAAGCAGTATGAATTTTTAGCGTCGACATATTATAGAAATGTACAAATGTACATACATACATACATACATACGCACTAATTTATTTTATTAACTTCAGCAAATACTGGTCAAACAGAAGCTTAATTTGCCTTCTACATACTATATACAGACCCATAAGGTACATTTGCTTTATTATTAGAATTTATGCAAATCCGTATGTAAATATATATGAGTATATCTATGCTTGTATATAATGGAATATTTCTCAAAATCATGTGTCATACCAACATTTGCCATTGCCCCTTGAAATTTGTGTGTACATTTACACTGCTCAAGGTCGTTCGCTGTGAGACTCGCGTCTTCAAGATTTTCGTACATACAAATGTACATATGTATATATTAGATGTTTATAACCATGTAGCAGTTTCGAAGCTGCTTCCATTTATTATTTCATTTAAAGTAGGTTGGAGAATATCTAATACGCATTCTTTGTGCACTTAAGTTTGAACTTTTTATATAAACACGCTTCGAGATCCTTCATATTCCGTTGTAGACATGTTCAACGGCAATATGTGTGCTTCTACATCCTGCGCAGACAGGCTCCAGTTTGTATGTACAGTGGTCCTTGGTTAATTGAGCTTCAACAATTTTTGATTCCAGTCTTAGGAGAGGAAAAAGTCGCATGCATAACAAATTTTCAAAAAAAAAAAAAAAAAAACTAACTTTGATTTAAAATAAGTGGAATTACCTGTAAAATTTATTATTATTATAATTTTTTTTTTGAAGATATGTATAGTATTTCAATAATGTTTTTAATGTAAATACATATATTGTAATTTTTGGTGAATTTAACCAATTTTCCACCATTTTTCCCGAGCCACTGAACCAAAAGACGGGAGGCTACTGTACATTAAAAAATTGTGATTCTTCGTTACAGCAATGTCTGCTAGGACAACAAAGGTGGCGTTGACATCTGTTTAAGTTTCTTGCCGCTGTGGTTTGAATGCATGTGCATGAACAATAAATAAATATGAATATAAATACATACTTATGTGTATATCCATATAATTAAATATATGTATAAGTGCAAACATACGTACATGGATGCTTATATACATACATATGTAGGTAAGTGTGTGCATAAGTGAAAAACGAGTTCAACGACTTTTGACTTTTTAAGATACTTATTTTTCGTTTTACGCCATTTTTCGTTTTATAGGCCATGCACCTCTTGATAGTCATTGGCCAGCGCTGTGTCCTACGTAAAAATTAAGATAAGTAAATGTTCTTGCTGTGATAAATGCAAGAAAGTACGCAGGATTTCGGTGTGGAAGTTGACTACAAGTTCGGTAGTCGTATTGAGAGACTAGTCAGCTGTTGCTTATTCATTTCCAGCACTGATGTCTTGTATTGATATTCGGCATCTTGGTGACAGAATCAATTGATATTCAGAATAAGATATTTTGTTTGTGTTGTAAATCCTTTGCTGTATATTTCTAGTTAGGGGAGCGCCGTAGTAGTCGCAGCCCGGATATACGAATACCTAAATCCAGTATAATAAGTCTGCCACGAAGTTTCTAACAGTAAGCGTTGGAGTGGATATGTATAAAATATAAAACTTAGTTGTACCGATTATCTAGTCCCCGTTGGGGTGGTAAGGTTCAGATAAGTGGTTATCGAGTTCATCCAACGGTAGACGGGGTCAGATCATTTGGAGAATGTTAGAGTCATGAGAGGAGTCGTTGCATACTGAACAAATGTATTTGGTATGTTGGGGTCGAATCTTGAAAAGTAGGATTTTATTCTGCTACCGTATCCATAACGAAACTGCGCAAGGGTTATTACTCTCGATTCTCGGCGCAATTAGTAATGTGTCGAGCTAGCCGCAGTTTTTAAGATATCGATCTGGAAAATTTTCATTGTTCCTTTTCTGCCCAAAAAGTTGCAATTTGTCGGAACTGCCGATATCGGACAACTATAGCATATGTATGGCTTTCATACAAACTGACTGATTAAACTCAATTCTTTGCATGGGAATATTTTTTATTTGCCAAGGTATCTCCATGAAATTTGTCATAGATCATTGTCCAAAGCATCGTCAAAATATCAAACTGTTCAGATGTGTTTAGATGTTGTACGCGTGCCACTAACACGTTTGTATGCAGACTAATAAACTGCATATTACTCAGTCTAGTTTTAATTTGTCAATTTATTGTGATTATTTTGTTTAAAAGAACATTGTCTTATCAAAATTAGGCTATTCAGCAATATGCATCTTTAATTAGCTGTTGTGTGTTTCGAAATGAATAAAATCAACATAAAACAGCGAGAGAACAAGTACAATGTTATTGAACTCTTTCGAAAAATTGAGAAAATATCAATTCGAACTCGAGAAGTCTCAATTCCTACGTGTTCTGCGCTCACATAAACAAAGACATGTCATTGCTAGATTTACTTTTGTATATACACACACATACATATGTATGTAAATAATTTTTAACAAATATATGTATGTATGTATGTACATATGTATTTATTTATTGCGTCAACTTTGGCGAGCCATTGACTTTGCATATTATAATATTTTACAAAAAAATCTTAATAAACGTTTTATGCGCACAGGTCTCAAATCTAGACTTTAAACAGCTGTCCATGTCTATTTACAAAAGCTTTCAATAAAAGCATGACTCCCAATAATTTGGCAGCTTTTAACCTTGAACCTGCTGTGGATCACTTAGATTGCGATTAACTCGCCAGTAGGTAAATGCGCTTGTGCATACTCGTTGATAAACAAACGATATTGCAGTTGCCTGTAGATAAACGTTTGCGTGCTCAATTGCTTGACGATTATAAAAACACAAGTCAATATCTGATTACTTTGCAATAATAAAATAATACATGAAATAGTTATATGTGTTTGTACACATCTTTGCATTAACTAAATGATTTCAACACATGCCTTAGTGATTCTCTTAAAATAGCATGAGGTTTTATGAGCATTTTTTCATCACACTTTTGTTCCTAACTCGCTGTGGACACGGACACACATGATCATTAATTCGTTGATTGACGCGCAAGAAAGATAATTCATAAACAAGTGTACTCGTTTTCTATGTACAAATTTACACAGACGTAAATTATTTAAAAAATTTCGATCAAACTATATTTTATTTTCATTTCATTGTTGCCCAAAGCGAAATGTCATTGAAATGGTTGAGAATTTTAAAAATAGCATAAACCAGAGAGCAACGAAACTGAAAATACACACAGTACAAAACAGCTGAAATGGTAACAATGACGAAAGCGCTCTATAAATGCATTAGAAACGAAATTTTTTGTATTCAAAGGCGTGCTGAAATAAATATAGCAAAATATATGATAAATATAGCATGTAAATTATTCGCTCATTTCCACTACAGACAAGTAATAAAGTAATTTAAACAAATTTATACGCCAGCGTACAATTTTCAATTTCGAATTTTGTAATTTAAATAATAAATTTATGTAACTACTTATAATTGTCAAAATCTCATTTGGTAGCTTTTTTTTGTTTTGACTGAGTGCACGATGTATGCGCTCATTTCCGTGTGCTTTGTGAGCATACTCTCTTTTTCGTCCGCTGGCTTTTTATTTTTTTGTTCTATCAATTGCCTTGCCCTTATTGCGACGATTCCTAAGGTTGCCAATTACCGTTTTAATTACTATGTGGCGTTTTTTACATGCTTATATACAAACTGACTTACATATGTATGTCTGTATGGTATGTAGTTAATTGGTTTGAAGCCAACATTCAAACCATGCCTATCTCTTTAAATGAACTATGAATATTTACTTTTTGTAAATTAGATGAAAACTTAAAAAATAACCATGAGTGGCTCATTAGCTGAATCATTTAACTGTTTTAAAACTTTTGCTAAGTCTGATACTTAACATAAACTGATTCATCAAAAGTTAATGACTTATTAAGTGGTTATTAGAAAAAGTTATTTCGTCACTGTATATAATAAGCATTATAATGTTGTTGTAAGTATGTATGTATGTAAATGCTTTTTTTCTCTTTGTATGTACATTTGTTTTTTGAATATTGTTGTCGGGTGAGGAAGCTACCATGAGATAGTCTTAAAATAGAACTATGCATTTCTACTTAAAATCTAAAAATACATACATACATACATACATAAGTATATACTTGAGTATGTGCTATATGCAAGTTGTGTGATCCATTTATCAGCAACTTGATCACTACAAAGCTTATGTGATATGAGAGAGGAAGGAGATCGGTTGCAATTTCTCACGAACCCAGAGTTTTCTGCAGCAAATTTTTCCAGAACATTTTGTCCAAAAATTCACTACAATCATCATTTCTCTACGACCCGGCATAGAAAAATATATAAATATCCAAATTTTTATATTTACATACATATGTATGTATGTACATACATCCATCCATACAGAATGCATTTGGCCATTTTGGCCGCAAAAGTTTTTGCTAATTCTTCTTCAAATAAATTCTACGTAGAAATAGATCTTTATGCTTATGTATTTACATCCATATATTTACATTTGTAACTAAAATTATTTGCATGTTTGTACATACGCATGTGCATTTTTGGGTCAAGGGCAAAATTGCTAACATAAAGTGGAACAGTGTTGGCGTCGCAGATGTCGTCTGTGTCAGTATACATACATATGTATATATGTACATATACATATGTATGTATATACAAACATGTATCGGTGGCGCATCTGACTAGCACTAAGCTGCAATGACACTTTTCATGCGACCGGTTGCAGTCGCTGACGCAATATGTGCATCATAGCAGTTACATACACATACATATGTATGTGTGTACAAAAATACATACATGTACATTTATGTATATAATATGTACTTATGTGTGGAGTCAATTAATAGAGTAGACACGGCAGTTGCAAGTATTTTGCGCAGTCCGCAAATTTGCCGCAGTTGCTTTAATTTATTTCAAATCAAAAATATAAAACGTAAGTTATTAAATGAAGCAAAAAATGACATGTGTACGTTAAATATGTATGCATAAACTTTATTTGATTTGAACAAAAAAATAAATAATTGATATCTGCCAATTGGTTGTGGAGAAAATCAGGCCACATGCTGCTAATATTTATTATACATATTTCTTTGATATAGTATACAAACATACATACATACAAATTCTTGTAAAAATATAGTAAATTCATATTCTTGGAAAAAGGTACACATACATACATACATATTTACATACTTATTATATACACGTGTGCGTAGAATTATTTTTATGTTAATATTAACATCTGTAGATGTGCTAAATATGTATTTACATAAATAAATCATAGTTCTACATCTATAATTCTAGCGTATGAATATGTATGTACATATACATATGCATACATAAATAAATGTGACTTTGTTGAATATTACTTATTTCTCAAAAGTCGAACGCTCACAGATCGTTAGCAGCAGCGTAATGACGCGCATTTTTCCAGAGAACAATGAAATGAGGACAGCGCTTCGGCGGTGAGGCAATCGCACTAAACACGTGCATGCAAAGTTTTGCTTTTCGCAGCTGTTTAAGTCTCTCTTCTTTATCTCTTAGTTTGGTTTTGTATCGCTCTCACTCTCAGCAGCGTGCTCTTTGTTTAACGACAGTTCACTTCCGATCTCCCTTGCTTAGTTTTACTACATTTCCACATTTTGTAATGGTTTTTCGTAATACACACACATATACATACGTATGTGCAAATACATACATATATATAAAAGTATGTACTTTTAATGAAAAGCAGTTTATGTGCTGTAGTTTCCCATAAAACTTTATGTTGTCTTTTGGCCGAACTGGATACCAAATTTCACTACTACGTTGCTCAACATTTAGCCCTATATGTTTAAAATAGCGGTATTTTTTAGATTTGTACTCACTGATTCTCGAACGAAAGCTTGCGGAACAAACAGAAATGATACATTGAATTCAAATGAAAAAGTACATATGTATCTACATACTTATATATTTATGTAATATATTCACACATATGTATGTTTATACCAACACTGGTGATAAGCTGATTTTGTAGTTTATTTTATTCCATACGAAAATGATAAATCAATGTGTTAAAGGTGACTGAAAAATATGCTAAAATAGTTTTCCATAGCAAGAACATTTAGCAAGATATTTGTTGAAATGATTGCTCAATATCGATACATTTGTATATTTTTGCATATTTTATTTATTTTCTTTATTATCTTTAGAATTATATTTTTTTTAACGTCCTTTTGCTTTCAATTGCTTTCTTACTACCAAATTTTTGTTCCTTCCGTTTTAAGTAATAGATTGTGTTTCAAAGTCGAATTGAAGTGAGGATAATGGCAACTCTTGAATAAGGATCAAGGTAGCGATAACATATGTTTGGAAATCGAAATTTCTTTGATCCTTTTACCTGTATATTATTTATTTGTTGTAGCCTTGGGATCAGCTGCAGTTCTGCGTATACTATCAGCCAGTATATGTGTTATTTTTGTTTATTCACGCCAGAATATAGTTAAAATTTTAATAAAGTATACATGTGTTAAAATCGTATCCCAATTATCTTATAATGTAAATAAACTGTGAATTTTAATTTAAATACAATTCAATTTCTAACCTATAAATACATGTGTTTTTGTATTTCAGACTGCAAACAGGAACAACAAATACTAACATTTGAGACATCAACAAAAGGAGAAAGAAAGGAAGACTTAATTTTTCTAATATTTGGAACAAATTACACTGAACTGTAAGATTTACTTCGAAAACAAAATAAAAGAAAAATCACAGGAAACGCCACAACAATATTTTCGTTGCACACACTTGAGCAAGTGGCGAGTAAACAAAGCAAACATTAAAAACTTCATAGCAAACTTTTTTTGATTTCGCATAGAATAACGACATAATAAAGTTTCGAAAACTGTTACAGACATATTAAAATAACACTGACATATGTACATAAATAAATTGATAAGACCAGCAAGCTGAAATTCAGCCTTCAAGCATATCAATCCAACAAGCGCTGAATACTGTACATAATTTGACTTGAGCAAAAGGAATCATTAAAGTGACCTAGTCTAGCCTCTACGTGTTGAAACAATAATCAAAGATAAACAGAAAATACACTAACACCAGAAAAAAGAAAGAAACAAAAAACCTATTCACTAGTTTGACTGGGCAAATGTATATCACTAACAGCAGCAACATTGGTATGGCCACGTTGCTGCAACAGAACAAGGCTACTTGTATGAAGACCCTTATCAATGGCGGCGGCAACGGCAGCAGCAATGGCAATAACGGAAACAGCGTCGGCAACTCTGGAATAGTTGTTGGTAGTATTGTAAGTGGTGTTGGTGCGGGAACATCACAAGTGGGAGGTGCAACGGTTGCAACCGTTGTCGGCGCCGGTGGTGCTGCAAATATTGCCGGTCTGGGCAGTGGTGGTGTGGGTGGTAATTTAGTCCTGTCCACTGGGCAGGCTATTGTTCTGACAAATGGAGCAACCGGTGCAAGTAGTATAATCAACTATCAACAATATCAACAGTTATTGCAGCAACAGCAACACCAACAACAGCAGCAACAACATATAAACTCCACCGTTGCTACCACAACTGCCGCATCCGGTACACGAGTATTAATGCCTCACGAAATGGTGACGCTTCCTATTAGTAGTATTGTAACAACTAGTGGTGGCGGCTTAGCTCTGATAACCAGTGCAAATACGGGTGGAGGTACTGCCACGGCCACACAAGGGCACTTCTTGGTTGCGGCAACAGCAAGTCCTACTGTGCAACCCATTCAGACAACTACGATGGGCTCCACTAACGCTAATATCAGCAGTTTTCAGCAGCAATTTCAACAGCAAATCGCCGCACAGCATTCCGCAGCAAATAATGTGACATCCTCTGCTTCGACTAACCGAACAACTACTGTTTATACTCAGCAACCAGCAACTACAGGCGTAGTACAAACAGTGCCTACGACACGTTACTTTTCTCAATTTAGCAATCAACAACAACCTACATCTAGTATTACGGCTGGAGCTGCAACGCCAACAATTATGGGCGCTAAAGCTACGGGCAATCGTACCATCATTATTAATCGCTCCAATAATACTATAATTGCTGGTAACACCACACAACGTTTGCAACATGCTAAAATCTTAAATAAACCACCGACAAATATTGCAGCGACGCCATCAACTCTCATCACGAATGCTGTGCTCGCCAATAAGTCACAAATTAATCATAATTCTCATTCTCCTGCCATTCAAGCTGTGAAGCTGCAACAACAACCGCAACGACAAAATATTACGGCCTTACAACAAATTAAACAACAACAGTTGCTGCAACAACAAAAAATACAACTAGTAAAGCCAATCGTACACAGTAGCAGTTCGGTGACAACAATTGCTACAAAAACAACAACAGTAGCTAATACGCCTGCATCCTCGCGCAACACACCGAGTGGGACAATGGTGAATGGTGGCATAAATTTAGTTCCTAACAGCAGCAACAATAGTAATAAGAGTGGCAATGTGGCAAGTGCCACAACCCCAGCATTGGTTGCGAAAGCGTTACCTACGGCGGCTGTATTTCCACAGCAACAACAACTTCAGCAGCAGCAAAAACAACAGCTGCAGTTACAAAATCATCAACAACAACAGCAGCAGCAGCAACTTAAACAACAAAACCAAAACCAAAGTCAACAACTTCAATCTCAGCAACTTGGACCAGCGCAAGAGCATAAACAAATAGTTGCCCACTCACGCACCATACCCGCCACACCTCACAACTCCACACCTGTTGCAACTAACAAAAGTGTCAATTCAGTTGCTGCAGCCACTCCAGAAGGCACAGCCGGTGCAGAAGCTGCAAATGCTGAACCCGAGGTGGAGCCAGAAATCGACATCGTTATTAATAATGTTGTCTGTTCATTCAGTGTACGTTGCCATTTAAATTTGCGCGATATCGCACTCAAGGGCTTCAATGTGGAGTATCGTCGTGAAAACGGCATGGTGACTATGAAACTGCGCCGACCTTATACGACTGCGTCAATCTGGTCATCTGGTCGTATTACATGTACGGGTGCCACATCCGAGGAACAGGTGGGTCTAAACTAACTAGATTAAATCTCACTCAATCGTTATTAGTTGGAAACCATTTGTGGTAGATAAATAGTATATGCGTCACTGTGCTGAGCCGATTTAGCCATGTCCGTCTGTATTCTTTTTTAGCGTAGACACCGCTTACAAGGTTATATCTGAGTTTATAACTTCAGCTCTGAGAGGATTCAACGCTGTACCCGTCGTGGCAAGCAGAGAAAGAGGAAGATCTCCATTCTGTTCGAAAGAATAGGTGCAGAAGGACCTGGCTACCCCTGAAATCTCCAAAATGTGTACTACTCCTTCGTTTTTGAGGTACCGATTTGTTCATGTTTTTTTTCTCCCCAAGAAACTGCTTATTTGTCAGAATTTTTGATATCGGCCCACCATAGGATGTAGCAATCCTTCAAACTGATCGATAAAAATCCAGCCCTTATATGGAAAACTTCTGTATTTAACAAGATATATTCACGAAACTTTGCTTACATTATTGTCCAAAGCAACGATACACTCCACCACTAAGGCTTATAGCTGACATACAAAGCGACCGATCAAATTCAAGTTCTTGTATGGGATCCTTTGTGACGGTATTATAGCATAGGTGGTTCTTTCACGTAGGAACTTTCTTTAATGTTTTTTGAGAACTCGTAGTAATAGCTTCTCTCCCGTTGTACTGGGGGTTTCTTTAGGGAAATTTGCAGCACTAAAGTCTTTGAAATACAGTGGTGTTGTTGAAAAAATATTTTGCTAATAATATATGTAATTTTCCAGGCCAAAATTGCGGCACGTCGCTATTCACGCTGTCTTGAGAAGCTCGGATTCCGTGTGCGTTTTCAAAATTTCCGCGTGGTAAATGTGCTCGGCACATGCAGCATGCCATGGGCCATTAAGATCTTGAATTTCTCTGAAAGATACAAGAAAGAAGCCAGTTACGAGCCTGAGTTGCATCCCGGTGTCACATATAAGCTGCGTTATCCCAAGGCTACTTTGAAAATATTTTCCACCGGCAGTATAACTGTGACTGGTGAGATGACCAAACAAATTAGTGTGTTTTACTCATATCATTTATTAATGAATCTATTTTCTTGTTCACAACCATATAGCTGCTAGTGTTGCTAATGTACAGGCTGCCATAGAACATATATTTCCGCTGGTCTATGAGTTTCGTAAGAAACGTTCACCCGAGGAGCTGGAACAGTTACGCATTAAGCAGGCCCGGGCCGCATCAGTAGATGTAACGGAACTCGAAGAGGTGCTAAACAATGACGTTGTCGTTGAAGCGGACACAACCGCTGTGCCCACATTACAGCGCCGACGTATAAGCAATAGCGCGCCCAATAATTTTAAACAAAAGCGCCGAAGAATCGGCAGTGATATTGATTTTGATGGTGACGATGGTTCGCTGGTAGCAGCTGAAGAAATCGACGATCCCACAACAAGGGAAACGGACGATAATATTGTGATGTACGATCCGGATGATTTAATTGAAGGACCCGACGATGAAGATGATCTTTAAATATCAAATGTGATTTGTGCATTTTTGGTACGGGAGATTTGAGCACAGCACATGCATGCATGTTTGATTACGTATTATGGTTTCACAACAAATTTCTATACAAATACAGATATACATACATAAATAAAACAAAGAGAACAAAAAGGAGTTTATTACAAATTGCCAATACATATGTAATGCAAAGCGAATTTTAAGCATTAAACAAAAACAGCAATGTTATAGAGAACATATAATATATAGTAGATTTAATGATGACAACACACACAAACTACAAAAAATAAATTACAAAAATAAATATTTCACATCAGAAACCAAAACAAATCAACTTAGTTCTAATCAAACAAATGAAGTTTGGCGTTAAACAAAAATTAAAAGCATAATTTCTTTATTTTTTGTGCACGCACAACTATTTACATATACACGTACATGTATGAGTGCGTATATTTTAAGTAGCGTGCATAATCAATGCCAACACCATCATGTATACATGGACATTTGTAAATTTGTGCACTCCAAATGTCGGTGCTGAGGTTTCGAGTTCAATACGCTAATGTCAGCAATTATGCAACGCAAATGTTGGGAGAAGTGTGCGAACTACGATCTACTATGGGAATTGTGAGCCAAATAACTACAACTATTTATAAGGTAAGCCCTGGCAATGAGCTCCTATGTATGTATGTATTTATGTCTATAAGGCAGCGCAACTAATAAGCAGTATTGTTGTAAGCATTTGCAGAGAAATTCGGGAGTTTTTGTACACCAATCTTGGTATTAAAAATTGAAAATCTAATATTTATTTCAAGATATTGGGATTCAAAATTGAAAATATAATTTTCCAGATAGTCGGATTAAAAAATGAAAACTTTCTTTTTTTTAATAATAAAATTT
>NW_017536852.1:582545-584017 GCF_001853355.1 Bactrocera latifrons | reverse complement strand
ATATTTTGGGATAAGAAATTTAAATTTTTTTCGGTATTACAAAATAATAATTAGAATGTTATTTGCAAGCCCGACTGGTAGTTAAATACTATTAATACAATTTTGTTAATAAAAAATCTTTATAAAAAAATTAAATTGTAAAAAATATCCTTTTTTTAATTATTGTTTTTTTTTTTTTGTTAAATACATTTTATTTGCAATCTATTTTAGTAAATAATAAGCAAATTTGATAACAAAACCATAAGTTGACTTATATTTTTGATCTCGCATGAGAGCCCACCGTATGTCCATATAGGTTTTAGTATAGATTTATATAATAGTAATTTATTTTCAAGATGTAACTGCGATGTATGTCCAAGGAGTAAATATAGTATAAACTTGGGAGCAATATTATTTTTTTATTTTTATAACTGCTATTTGGGATAAAAATATAATACTTTTAATTGATATTATTTTTATATTTGCTAATTTATATTTTCTTACTTTCCGCAGGTATTTTTAACTTCCAGTGTGCTTTGCTTAGTTACGTCGTCGTTGTTTGCAGCATTGATTACTTGCAACAGTTGAAGGCAGACAACGGAGCAACATTTAAATTAAATGATTGGCTCGAGCGAATTCCGTGAACACAACTAAACCACACGAAAAACCAATATTTGTTAGTTTAAAAACATATTTGTAGCGTTTTACTATGTATGCATACTAATTTCATTCGTACTCGTACGCCAACTTATGCTTGGCCGAAAATTTAGTTTTAAGATTTCGCTGATTAGCTAAGATTAGTTTAAAGAAAAAAACATTGTAAGGACTATTAGCACTATTACATACATACATATGTGGATTGTGCGTTCATAAGTGAAAGAAAGAAAAAAAAAACCACCGCAAAAGCATAAACAATTAAACAATTTATTTAAACACACGCTGAAGAATGTCAAATGCTAGTATAATTTATTAAACTACTTTATTAACTAATGATTTAGCATGAGCTCATGCGTGCATTGCGTTTTTACTTGTTCAATTATGCATTGAGTAGAAATTGATTGATTTATTTAATGAATGAATAATGTAAAAAAAACAAGCATTTTATTTATTAGAATCGATTTGAGTTGCTCTTAATTATATTAATTAATTCAATTATTTTGAAGCATCAATTAAACTGACAGAATGCTTGGAGGTGAAGTTTTTATTTACTTACATATATATTTGTAAATATATATATATATAATTATGTATAACTGCATATGTATTTAATTTAATCATATCATTTATATACCAACCATTATTACTTTCATATAGAATGGCAATCAAAGACAGTGAATACTGTTATGCTAACAGCCAATAGCCATCAGGCATAACTAACAATAACAAAAACAAAACTATTTAAATAAGACATGTAATTTATATAATATAAACGAAAAAATCAAAATGCAATCATATTGTTTGCGTAAGAACGTAATTAATTAATTAAGTGTTCT
>NW_017536852.1:579234-582425 GCF_001853355.1 Bactrocera latifrons | reverse complement strand
ATTTAAAGCAAAAAAACGAGTATATCTTCACTTATCTGGTCACACTCAAACCAATTACCTACAAACAAACAAACAAACTATAATAGACAAACTAAAAGCATATATTGTATTTGTTATATTTATACTAAGCACACACACACACATAATCACTAAACAAATTAAACTTTAGCTAAGTAAGTAAATTAATTTTCAACATTATTATGCAACTTTGAAAAATCTGCAAATGAGACGCAAACGGTTAGTACTTGATGCTAGTAAGCTGCTGGCATTGCTGCCAGTCAAATAAGCAAGCTTAATTAAATACATTAACTTATGCGAAGAAGGCGGTGGAAAAACTGTTAAACGCTGAGACCTAGCTGTGGTCACTTTCAAATTTCCATTTTGACTAAGTTATCGCCTCTAAAGGGAGTACTCTAGTCTAGAAGCATGATAGAGGTAATTTTGAAATCAGTTTTCTATCAATTTTTAATTACTTATTTATTAACATTACAAGAATATAGAAAAAAAAAAATTTAAAAAAAAACCGGAAAATTAAAAATGTAAAAATTAACAGCTGATGAAGTGGCGATCTAAGAAATTGTCACGGGAGTTTATCCACTATTTTAAATTTGGCAATCGGAAAGCAAAAGAAAATTGAATCAGAGCGGCATAACTCTGTCGAGTTGACAGTCCTTGACTGGATAAAAAATCCGCGTACGTTCCGGTTACGTAGACCCGGCTGTCGTGGACGCTTTCTATTCAATTCTAGAATAATGCCACAATGTCTGGTTCTACGAAAAAGTGGAAGAATATTTTTTTCGCGAAGTGGCTATTGCTTGAAAAAGAAAAAAAACATAATTGAAATTTTTTTTAAAATTTTTTATAAATAGTAAAAAATTAAATCTGCGCATAAGGCTAGTTCCAGACGTCTATAAAGAAGACTTTATAAAAATTTCAGTTAAATCGGTTCAGTAGAACCAGAGGAATTTTTGGTATTGTTTTAAACTAAAACTTACCGATCCAAACGGGGCTAGATTTTTTTTTAGTTTTTTTTTTTGGGTATTGACAAGTCTATAGACTCTATAAATTAATGCTGAGAAATCGAGGGCATTGTTTAGAAAGAGACAGTATCGAGAAAAACGCGATTACAGTAGTTACGACTGAACGAGCGAACCAGTTTGGATGCCAGCAAGGTACTTATAAATCCGAAAATAAACTGCAATTTTGAAGAATCTTCTTGTAGACATATTCTTGTATAATTAAACTTTAAAATATAAAAAATCGTTCTTTTTTATTTTTAGACTAGAGTACCCTCTTAAGACTTCGAGTTTCATTTAACAAACAAAAAAGCCAAAACTCTCATTTAAGCGTTTATTTGCATATGAAATGCACTTTTGATGCCAGTAAATTGTTTGACAGTTATTTGCATATTTTGCAAATACATACATACATATATGCAGCTATATACATATGTATGCCGCGTAATTATTGTGTCAAGACTATAAATATGCTGATTCGCTTGCGTTGCAGTGAAAAATACTCGCGTGTGCGCGTGAACTCATAGCAAATGCTAGCGATTTATGCCTTGTAACTAATCAAATACCAACGGCGCATTGTAAATTAAACAAATTGCGGGCATAATACATTTGTTTTTGTTCCTCTACATTTAATTATTTAAGTGTTTATGGCATGTGCACGTTTGCATAATCCAATAAAAAGATAATTAGTTAATTGAGAAATGTATTAGCAGCAAGCAGCAAATAAAAGCAATCTTTTTCTTTTTTTTGTTTTTTTGTTCTTGAACGTTAGTAATATACTATATTATTGTATATGTATGTATCAAATTTTGAATATTAAATGCGAAACTACCAAAACCATATAAACACATAAACCTATGTACTTTGAATTATCACTATATTATTTAGGCATACCATGAGCAATGAACTATTTTCGCGTAAATTCAACGTTTAAGCATTTTGAGTATTCGTTAATTAACAAAAATAAAAAATATATAATAATTGCAATATGTGTGTATATATGTAAATGTATGCATATAGAATGTAAAACTAAACAAAACAAAAAACTATCACAATCATATACAAAAACACACACATATACACTCTTACACATACATACTAACAACCTATACATATGAGAACGACACATACTATATATATGAATACATACGTACATATACATACATACATATACTAAAAATACATATGAATATTTAAAAAATTTAGTTATAAACACAAAAGTTGAACCGAAAAAAAACTATAAATAATGAAAACCAAATTCCTTAGAGCAAATAAAACACATACATACGGATATAAACAAAATGTAGTAACGAAACAGAAGGAAAAATTACTCGAATTATTAAAAAATGTAATGACTAGTTTGTATACGCAATGATTTGAGTGGCAACGATTGTTTAAAAACACACAAAAACAAAAACATGAAACAAATACAAAAAAGTAGAAGACTTGTAAAATTGTAAAGGATTTGTGTGAGGTCAGTTGAAAGGAGCAAACGAAAGCATAAGTCAATCATAATTTGTAAAACTTCATACAAATAACAAAAAAAGAAGAGTCAAAAACAAAATACGAAAGTCTGCCAGCAATTATGCGAAGCCCATGGGAGGCGGAGCATAACTGCAAATAAATGAAAGCATATTAGAAGTTTGTTAAAAGTAATGTACAATGCAACAAAAACAAAAAAAGAACAAAAGGATGGCAAGTGTATAAAAATAAAAACAAAAAAATTACAAGCTTATAAAAACAAAACGAATTGGAGCTGCTAGCGCTGAAAGTATGCTGAATTTCCACAGGCGATTAGGCGCACGTACTTAGCAGCTTGTGTTTAGGTGTATGTACCAGCTTAAATATACATTTAAAACTACAATTATTTGTGGAAATTGAAACTGTATTACGGTGAGAAATACTTTTTGAAGCAAGCGAGCAGAAAATGCATTAAAAAATTTATAAAAATCAATTATATAAAATTAAAAATGTAACAACAAAAGATTGCAAAAGAAAATTTAATAATATTTGTTATAACAACAAATTACTGAGAACGCTGTCTGAAAAAATCAATCAGTAGTAGACTTAACACTCACGTGGAACGGCATTTTAGACATAACCACCTTACAAAGCCGAAACAACTTTAGCAGCAAGCCAAAAACTTAAGAATTAAAAAAAAAAATTATTTAAATA
>NW_017536852.1:562904-579109 GCF_001853355.1 Bactrocera latifrons | reverse complement strand
AAAAAAAAAGTAGAAAAAACAAAAGCAAATAGGAGTAAATCAATTAATGGCAAATGCTGCACCCATTACTATGTTTTTATACTCTTCTTTAATGAATCAGCAATCATTGATTAAAAAGCAGATTTCTGCCACCAAATTAACTGCTGTGGCTGAAATCTTTTACGACCTTCACACGCTTGGTTTCAGCACTTACACATTAGCGAGGAAAACTCGGTATTTTCCAAGTGTTTTTTGTACATTATTTAACACAACAACAACAGCTGGTTGCCGCCACTAGTTGTTTTTGGTGGCGTAAACGGAAAAAAAATTGTGAAAAAAACTTGAATTACTGTATGCATAATCAAATTAACGATTATTAAGGAATGAAATAACTGCCTTAAAATGTAAAAAATAAAATATTATAGAAATACAAATGAACAAACAAAAAATAATTCAATAAAAACCTAGCTATAACGAAGTGTAATGAGGAAGTTAGCAGAAGCAAGTTGAAAAATATTATTTTTTTCGTAATTTGTAAATTTGTATTTAAACAAATGTTAAAGTGTAAAAGAAAAATTTGATTTGGCACTCTTGGTAGCAATGTTTAATTCAATTTGCGTAGCATTACAACTTTTTGTTTGTTTGAAGTGTAATTATTTACGTTTTCGTTTTTCTTTTCACTCAAAAATCGAGCTTTATTTATTTTTATGCGTTTTGTAAAGTTAATTGTTTATTTTTACAACAACAACAATACTATAGTAGTAGTAGTTTAATATAATAGAAATATTGTAATTGAAAAGGGAAATACATCAAATAGTTTTGCTTTTCTTTTTTGCCGTAAAGACTGCGTTATACCAACCAAGAATGAATGAAACAAATAATTATTTTTAATAAATAAGAATTGAGAAAAAAACATAAATATACAAATGAAAACAAAAAATAAAAACAAAAAAATGCAAAACAATACTATTTACTATAACTGTAAAGTAAATGTGTATTATGTGAATTCACAAAGAACTCCCGTAAATGTAATTTAATGAAAATAAGCGAGGAAAAGTGAACAAAAAAATAACAAAACAGAAGTGAAAGTCAAAGTGAGGAAACTAGTTGATAAGCCAAATTACAAAACAAATTAATGAAGTTCTAGCAATAAAGGAAAAGCCTTAACATTTGAGTATATATTTAAATAAAATAAAAAACAAAAGTTAAAAATAAATGAATACAAAAACATTACAAAAGAAAACATGCTTGAAAATGATAGTTTACATACACACGTTCAACAATTTTTGGGACATGCAAGTGAGAGCAGAGGGAAAACAAATAAAAATGGGCAATTGAATAAAAGTGGGAAATTGAATAAAAGTGGGAAATTGAATATAAAGGGGAAATTATATAAAATTGGGAAATTAATCAAAGTGGGTGCAAAGTACTTGAGTCAGCAACCAACTATGTCATAAGGAAGGGATTCAAAGCGATTTATTTCATATCCATATTTTGAGCTTACAAAGACAATTTCTCCGAAAATCGAAAATTTTAAAAAAATAAATTGGTACTTTTTTATTTCTACGTGTGGTATCGACGCATGCGCTTGAAAAATTAAAAATTTATAAGAAAAATAAATTGGTCCCTCGTTTTACTGTGTGCATACAACAGTACATGTGCGCATGCAAAATAAAATTTCAATAAAAATTCAATTTCAAAATTCTGAACCCTTTTATTTTGTTTAAAAATCTTTTGGTCAATAGTCAACGCCTTCCAAAAAAAAAAAAATATTATTTATTTATTTAATAGGCTATTGTTTGGCGTTCTCGCACTATTATCTCCACACAAACAAAAGTTGTATGTAAAAATACCGAAAACTACTAACATATTAGCAATAATTAAAAAATATATATACATACATATATAAAAAAAAGTAGTACACTTGCATATACATAAATACATAACATACATATAAACATACTTACATTCAAGTAGTATATAGTGTATATGTAAAAAATGAACTTTCAGTAGGCAATAAATAGATTGTCGAAAATTACAATAAATTATTGGTTGTTTTACTTTTTGGTTCACTTGCTTTTTGCAGTTAAGTACATCTGTGTTCTCTTTGAAGTTAAAATTTATACTCTCTTATCGCTTTTTTGTATTTAAAAGCAATTTTATTTTAAATTTCATATTCGCAGAATAGACAATTTTTTGGCGGCTGTTGTTTACACCTTCACACTTCTAAATTAGACGCTATGAAAATCGACTGCCACACTTATATTATAGTTTTTAATTATTTCGGTTCTTGCTGACGAACTGGTCAATCAGCTGAGACAATTAGTTTTTGGATATTTTTTCCGATAGCCTTACAGATTTTTAGTCTTTCTCCGTGTATAAATTTGAATTTGAACACTTTTGTAGACGTAATTTAACTTACGAAATTAATCGGTAGTTTACAACCTTTTTGTGAACGATTATTTGTGATTAAAATCAAGAAGGACTTCAGTTAATAATTTTGATTTAAAATATATTTCAATTTTCTAATACTCTGACTTCGAAAAATGTTTTTCCAAATAATATTAATAATGTTTATTTTAAGACTGTCTCTTATACACATCTAGATGTGTATAAGAGACAGATATAATAGTTGCACATAAATGAAGTTAGCTTTGTGTGAAAACAAATTTAAATTAAAAATTAATAACCTACATATTCTAAAATTCCCAAATTTTCTAATTAAAAACTCGCAACCTTGCTCGCATTTAATAATTTCAAAATCTTTAGAACAAAACTCTATGGTATTTACAGCAATTGGTGGAAATATATTTTTCACCGAGAAAATACGGTTTTCTGATTAAATTGTTATTAATTATTAATTTAATGAGGGTTTAATTTCTAAATTAAGGTATTATAAATAAGGTCTAACTTCTAAAATTTCTTTAGTTTGCAATTGAAATGTATTTTGGAATATCGGATTCGGCTAAATAGTGAAAAATATTGTGGGCACTAAAATCGACAAGGAAAAATTAAAAAAAAATATTTGAAGATTTACAAAAGCATTGAAAAACGATGCTGATTGAGTGGAAAATATATATCTAACTGAGCTTAAAATATTGTTGAGATTTTTCTGATTTATCTAAATATTAAATCCAGTTGTCTCTTGGAACATCTTAACAGATTAAGATCACCTCAATTAAAAATATGAAACTAAAGCAGATTTTAGGTTGTTTTTAAGTGAAAGTAATTTTTAAAAAACATTTTATAGATAATAATATTTCCATTGCATCAATAATTTATAAGTTATTTTGGTCGGCATTTGTTGGAAAATCTTTTCATCGATGAACTTTTTATTTCAATGTAATATATATTAAAAATGCCATACAAGGAAGAGTAAAGAGTTCATACATGGAAGGGGTAAATTATTTATGTTTAAGTATACATTGTGCTCTTATGTTTATTTTTCTTGTAGGTTTACAGCGTCTGAAATTGTAATAAGATTTATTATGTATTATTATGTAATAAGATTTATTGCAATTAGTTATTAGTAATTTAGTTATTGATATGACGTTTTCGACATCTTCCAAGCCCTTTTAGCTTACGAAAATATTTTAGCCTAAAATTTATGGTTTTTAATTACTTTCAATTCATAAATGAGTCTTCAAAACTATTTTTTAACGTGTTGACAAATATTTTTTATACTCCCATTAAGCTTTTTCCATTATCATTTTAATTGAATTCAGTTTGATAGACATAAAGCAATGGCTAATAATGAGACTATGCCTTAAATTATAAATTCAACTGGACACAATCTCATATTTACAAATAAATCAAGATACATACATGCATTGCTATTATATCAACTAATAATACATACATATGTACAAGAAAACATACGTATAAGCATACAGACACTTTAAGAAATTAAATATAGCAAATATGTGAGAGATCGAAAAATTTAGAGAAAGAAATATGGAAAATTAGAATTGTTTGAAATTAAATGAAACCGAACTGAAAAGCTATCAACACAAAAGTATGTATGTAGATGAAGCGAAAAATAAATAAATAATAATAATAAAGAGAAAGACTTCAGCCAAGTGATTATCTTGATAAGCAAAGCTACTTTTAAGTGAAATTTAAAATAAATATAGGGCTTTAAAAATAAATTAAAAAAAAAATGTGAAAGGAAATGAAACACGAAGCGCAATAAAGAAAGAAAACAGTTTTTGGTAATTAGTATTGAGCAAAAGTTAATACAAAGAAAACACACTATAGCATCAAGAATAGTAGAAAAAGTTGGAGATTTCTTACGGTATTCGAGTTTAGGGACATGAAATGAGGGAATATCTTTGTATGTACTTAAAAATTCGTTGCGAGAAATCATATGATTATTTGAATACCTATAAAAGTGCTTAAGTATATACATACAAATATTCGATTCGATTAATGGTTAATGCAAGTGGGCTTGTTGAGCACCTGAATATGACATATAACGGTTGTGTGTGATCGATTGCTAAACAATTTCATAATATTTTCGAAAAAAAAGTGGAATTTACTTTAAATATGGCAAATTTGGTAATAACTTTAAGTGCTTTCAGGAAGAAAAAAGCAAAATGAGAAATAACGGTATAAATAAATGATTTAGTACGAGAGAAAGACGTCAAATTGAAGCGAAAGTAAATATAAGAAAATTGCAATAGGTATATAATTGATGAGAATAAAATCATTTTGTGAAAAAGTAAGCATTGTCGTTTCCTTCCTGTTCTTTATTGGCGTAGATACCGATTACGGAGTTATAACTGAGTTAACAATAGCGCGCCAGTCTTCTTCCTTTCCACTGCCAATTGGAGATTCCAAGTTTAGCCAGGTATTCTCCACCTGGTCTTTTCAACGGAGTGTCGGTCTTCCTCTTTCTCTGTTTCGCCTGGCGGAGCGACTGCTCGGTATTCATCGTTGCCAATGCGCAAAGGACCATAAATCTTTCGCAGAAGACTCTCGAAAACTCGTAACGTAAAATTTGATCTTTGTTCGTCGAGAGAGGACTTTAATTCTCAATTGAATACTCAGTCCAAAGTAGCACCTGTGAGCAAGAGTTATTTTGCGTTAGATTTCGAGGCTGACATTGTTGTTGGTGTTAATACTGGTTGCAACATACATAGACGAAATTATGTACGACTTCAAAGTAATCACTTTTAACAGTGACGTGGGTCCCAAGTCGCGAGTGCGACGTTTGTGATGACAGAAGATATTTCATCTGGTCTTCTCCTGGAGTAGATTGAAGAAGTCACACGATAGGAAGTCGCCTTACCTGAAATCTCGTTTGGTATCGATGGGCTCGATGAGTCCTTCCTGATCCTGATGGAGCTTTTGGTATTGCTCACCGTTAGTTTACAGAGTAGTAATAGTTTTGCGGGATACCAATTTCAGACATCGCGGCATAAAGGCGGTTCCTTTCGTGTTGTCAAAAGCAGCTTAAGAGGTGATGTGTGTTGATAGTCTTTTCAAGGGTATTTTCCAACATTTGGGGTGTGATGAATATCTGGTCAGCTGTCAGTTCTTCTCATCCCGTATTTGAATATTCTTTAGACGAGTAATTGCTATTCGAAGTCCTTCATAATCAGGCAATGGAACATTTGAACCATTTTCATCGATTAGGGAATCGGGTTCATCACCTCCCGGTGTTATGCTTTCACTACCATTCAGCAGGCTGGAGAGTGTTTTCGCAGAAATCTCGAGCATTACCTCTAACGGCATTATTGTTTTGAAAAGGACCTCAACAAGCGATGGCTTTTCTATGAATACGGTCTTTAAAAAAAAAAAAATAACAACAAGAAAAAACGTTAACTTCGGTTGCACCGAAGCTATGAGATCCTTCAGAAATACAAAAGATTTCTTACAAGAATTTGATTTTTTTCTTTCAAAATTTTAGATCGATATCTCAAAAACTGAGGCACTAGTTCGCGTAAGTGTAAATATACGGGCATGGCTAAACCGTCTCTAGTTGTCATGATGATAATTTTTACAAACTTTTTTAGGGTCTGGGGGTTACAAAGTTAATATAACTTGTGTAGGGTATAAAAATTGATTTGATTTCAACACTTTATTTTGACAATTTTTGGAGCTGATGACCGTATTTTTTAATAAATATAATTATTCTACGAGCACAAGGGAATTAACAGTCTGAAAATCGTAGTCAGAGAGATGTCTGCATTTGAAGTACGCACGATTTTAGACAAACCCAACACTTTAGCTGCCAACGATTGATTAATTTAGATCTCACAAATATATACAGTATTTTGAATCTTAGTCCACCTCATGAAACACCGCTGAACCCTACTTTGCCGACATCATTAATGGCAGCTGATGCATTCACATCGTTACCGACAACAGCTGTGAACGCCAACCTCAACAAAGCAACAACAACATATAGAAAAAAATAAGCTAGAATGGCGGAACAAAAAGCAGTCGCAAAAAGTTCTGTTGTTTTTGCGTGAAATTATTTGGCTTCGCATACAGAGAACGAAGCCAGCATCAACGAATAGCGTTGCAGCGGCAGCAGCGACTGCCAATCGTATTTGTGAATTCGAGGGAATTGGAAGTGAATTTAACGGGCGCTCATAGTAGCTTTGCTTTGCGCGCTATCTGAAAGCGTCAGTCAGAATATAACGGTACGCGACTTCGGTACTTATAATTTTAATGTATCAGCGGAAGTCGGAAGTTGTAAAAACAAAATTATGAAAGAATGTAGTGACAGTGGGGTAGAGCGAGAAAACTTAATTAACTAAAAGCCGTAATTTGCTGCCTGTGTTTGTGTTAAAGAGACACAGTGATTTTAATTGAGAGAATTGCGATACAAAATTATGTAGTGAAAAACAGGCTTAAGTGGTGTGGAATTCAATTAAAAACATACGCAGACAGGTAGTATTATTAAACTAAGAAATACATTAATAATTAATGTATATGGAGTAGAACAGCTGCAAGAGTGAGCCGTGGCAGCTAATAAAAAAAAATAATAAAAATAATTAATTCATGTGAAATTCAAAAAAATTTTATACATACATACATGCATGTACATATGTACATATTTGAATAAAAAGGCGCATAAAGTTTGACATTCAGAAAACAACAGTTACGTCGACTTTGTGATGACAACAACAACAACAACAGCAGCAACAAGCACGAGTGTACAATTATTTTGATGAAATTATTTTGCAAGATATGTTTTTTTGGTTTTGTTGTTGCTTTTGCCAAAAACGATAAAAGTCATTCATTCAACGTTGTTTTTGTGCTCACTTTTTATTGCCGTTCTGATTATTTCGTTGTTGGTGTGCTTTTTTGTTATTGAATGAATATTTCCGGGTTTAATGACACATCTGCTGAATTTATAAAATTAAGTATATGCATGTATTTGGCATATACATACACACAAACATACATATGTGCAAATATTTTTTATTTCTTTTAAATTATTAAGCGTTTATTTTAATTGTGTGTTCTCTTTCTCGTCTGATGCTGGCATTGCAGATGCTATAAGTAAGCTTGAAAAATAACAGTAATTAAAACAAATAACAATTCATCACAAACAACAAATACCAATACATAATTATGCTAAAATATATATTTCTGTGTGTATATAAAAATATATAAAACGCGCATACAAAACTCACAAACTGAAAAACAGTTGCCACAACAACACATTGCGGAATAATTTATAAATGTATAAATTATTAAATATAATGTGCATTATGTGCATAGTTTCAATATGAAATTTCATTATTAAAGGCTTTGCAATCGGCGGAAAAAGTGACAGTGATTGTGTGACAAGTGACGTAATCGTACGCCAACATTAATAAACACAAAAATATTTCCCTTTTCACTTGTAATTGAGAACAAAGCGCTTTATTCAAACAAACAAAAAAAAAATTGTGAAAAAACGCAGTTATTTTAAAAGGCAGACACATTTAGCGCGAAAAAAACTGCGAAAAAATCTCAGTAAAATATAACAGGTGAGTAACACAAGATAATAACGCTTATTGACATTAAAACTGTTATATTTTTATTTTTAAATAAGTTGCTGCGCATACTTGTTTTTGTGCACAACAACAATGAGTGCCAGTCTGGGGTGGGTAGGCGGTGCGCCGCTGCAGCTGAGGCAAATGCTTCCGCCTTTGGACAGCTGTTAAATAATTTTATAAAATAATAAATACATTTTTGCATTTCCTTCCGTCACATTTTCCCATATTTCAGGCTCAATTTTTGTATGTGTCTGTTCGTTTGCAGTGCATGAGTAAGATGCGAGTTTTTTCTTCTTTTTTTTTCAAATCATAATTGGAGTTAATGCAATGCTAATTTTAGCGTGTCGGTTAATAAATTAATGTAATAAAGTTAATAAATAAATACAAAAGTAGAAAGCAGCAAAAACGTTTAAAATCGAAGTTGTATCACCTTTCAACCACAAGAACTTTCCTTTGATCGGTGAGTTTGTATGTCAGTTAAATGCTATGGTTGCCCGATCTGGAAAATTTCTTCAGATATTTTAGCCTTGCTTAGAACAATAATCCATTCAAAATTTCGTATTTTTACCTCAAATAAAACAGTTTTCCATACAATACTTTGATTTTGATCGTTCAGTTTGTATGACATCTACATATGTACATATATGTACATATGCTATAGTCGTTCTGACGAATGAGCAGCCTCTTGGAGGGAAATGGACGCGTGCGAAATTTCAGAGTGATATCTCAGAAACTGAGAGTAATTTTATCAAATACGGTCGAAGTCAGTTCAAGTTTGGGTTTAAATTTATGAATTTCATCAAAATGGAAATAAACAATTTTTATTGCTTTCCTTATTCAAATCTTTGTTTATTTTTTTATGTATTTTTTATTTATTAATATACTTTTTGATTTATTAAAAAGAGTCAATAAACTCATATTTAATTATATAAAAATGTCATGTCGAAATTATGTCTGTACATACCTCAAATACACCTCAATGTTCCTATTCAAGAAGAAAAAATATAAATAAATAAATCAGATGTTCTGTGAAGGAGTATAAACATATAATGTATAGAGGAAAATTTTCGTATATTAATATCTACTACCTCCGGGAATGAGCTGGTTGATGAGCTTGTCCACTCCATAACATCCATTGACGAGTTAGGACCTGAACCCTTCATCGAGGTGGGTATAAAAGAGCAAGGAAGCAGAGGTATTGGCAACAACTCCAAGGCATACGCCACGCCTAATAGGGGGCTACAACCTCAGCAGTTTTAAATATATAATCAACCTCCTTAGAGAAGAATGCCACTGCACTTATACAGCATGCGTAAATTTTAGCTTCTTGCGTAAATTGCCGATTCTGCGACAGGGAAACTGAAACACCAGAACACTTGTTAATAGACTGCATAGCAGCCTGCAGACGCAGGTTGAAGGCTCTTGACTCTTGGCTAGGGCACAATATTAATAATAATAATATACTATATAGTAAGTTTGTTATTGTTTACAAAATGGTTTTTCAAGTTCACTACATAGGATTTAGATAGTTTAATTATTATGCCTACCTACACTTTTGTAAAGAGACATTCGTATAGCTTATCTTATCAAACTTGATTACATAACGCTTGTAGACTAATATTTCTTGCTACAATATAACAAATCTTTCCATTGTAACGTTGGCTCCTAAAAAAGGTAAAGTACCCGCTCGTTAACCGCGATAGATTAAAATCGGCGATAACATAGTTGAGGCGATTACTTAGGCTTATCCAGGAGCTCAAAAAATGGAGATTAGGATACATCCACTAACAGTCGCTCATGACGCCCTTTGTTTACCTATACAATTTACATGACTGTTTGAGAACTCTTCCAAATTGAAAATTCTCATTCTTTATTTTTGGGAAGGTACATTTAAAGAGTTCCAGATTTTCAAAAAGTTGTAATGTTTTGAATTTCAAAAATAGGGGTTTACATACATACATATATCGAGTGTAACGATTAAGCAGAGCGTACTATAATTATTATCATCAGGTGTAACTTGTATCATCCAAAAACAAATTTCTGACTGATCAATTATTTAAAAAAAAATAAATTTTGAAGCGCAACAATATAGATAAGGGGTTGTTCAAGTATTACTTCAAGCATTTTTTCTTTTTGCGCTAAATTCAAATGTACACAACAGGCTGATACGTATTTGGTAACCCAGAAGAAATACAAAATTGCGTTAGGTAACCAAAGGCAAAATCCCGGAAAATTGTAATCCTAACTAAGGGTTGCAAATATTGCATTGGAAAAATAACTGAATTAACATTTATTTATTAAAAAAAAACATCAACAATTTTAATCCCAAAAACCGAATTGAAAAAATTACATCCAAATACCGAAATTATAAAAGAAATTTTAATTCAAATACCAGATTAAAAAAAGTAATCTCAAACACCGGATCGAATAATAGCAATAATTTTAATCCCCAGCTTATAAATGAAAGTTTAAAAAAATAATTTTTTTTTTAGAATTTTCAATATTTTCGCGGTTGCGTGCTTCGTGTTAAACCCACATAATTCATAGTTTTTGAAAAGGCATTTACCATGCTCGCTTCTACATTATAAATATGCCGATATGTACATATGCATGTGAAAATAATTTCTCACTATTTTTGTTGTTCTTGCATTTGTTGCTAATGTAGCCGTTCGGTTGATTAGTTGGTTTTCGGTTGTGTTGCACGTGCAGCGAGGTCGCATGGCTTTGCTTTCCCCTTCGTTGTGTGCGCACTTGTTGTTTAGTAAATACATACACACATGCATAACATACTGAATATGCGGATAGTCTGTATATATACATATGTATGTCTGTATGTATGTATTGATGTTTGCTTGTTTGTTGCTGTTGTTGTTTCTGTCTGCGATTTGTTTTTATCCCCAGTTTCCTCTTAGGTTTTTTGTTTTCATAACGGTATTCGTGCGCCGCCGTTCTGCCGCTACTAATACCGTCGCAAAGTCGCTACGTAACGCTAGCGCTAGTCGCTACAGCAAACACCCAAGAGCATATGCATACATAAATATCTACAAATGTTCGCATGTTGTTATTAAATCTGTTCGTCAATATGTATGTATGTGTATTTGTTGTTATTATTGTTACTATTATTACTATTTGATATGTTGTGAGTTATTATTATTGTTGTTCGACATTTTCATGCCGCATGTGCACATGCATGCTGCTACCGAAATTTGTTATACTTGTTGTTGTTATTGTAAATTCGGGCACAAACCTACACTGGGCCACAAACTTCACGTATTATATAAACAAATACAATTATACATACTAACATAGCTATCGGCATATCTAGTTAAGAGCACGCGTCGTGCCTGTGCGACTGCGATTTGTCGGCCGTCGTGTGTGCATGCAGGCACACCGAACTATGCGCATATATGTATATGCGCGTGTGTGTGTGAATGTTTGTCGCTATGCGGGTTGACTAATTCAAGTTCAATGCCCAAAAAAACGTGCTCAGTAAGCAATGACGACAACAGCACCAACAACAACAACAACCGCTATAATAGCACCAACAATACTATGACGGCATGGCATAACAAACACGAAACAACAACAACTACAAAGTGTAAAAACAAAAACCATCGCCTGCCCACTTGTTTAGTGGGGCATTATTGGGGTAGTATTGGACAGACGGCTGTTGATTTTGGCTTTTCACTTAACTGGCGTGCTGTGGCCTGGCGTGGCGTATAAATTTGGCACATTTCGAACAGCTGATGGCCACGCGCATACCGGCGGCTCGCAAATGCAATTCACGTGCATAGAAATTAATGTGTCTACCTATGATTTGTGTGTATGTATTTATGAAGGTTCATACATATGTGCTTATTAAATACTCTTTTATTTTGATTTCAATAGTATCTTAATTGGATTTTATAAATTGTATGCCATGAGTACATAAGTACTTATGTACGAATATATAGGCAATACAAAATATGTTTGTATAATATTGTACAGAATTCGAATATTATAATATATTAAAAGAGTTTCAATATTATCGAAAACGATACAGTACTCTTTCATATTATTTTATTAGCGATTTATCCGAATCAGTTCGCATAAGCATTAGTGGCTCTTTGATTTGACCTTGATTGAATTCGAAAGTTACAGTACGAACACCTGTTTAACTGTCCAATATTAGTTGACTATACATACATATATTACATTGGTTGAATGTACCCAATATACAGTCGAACGACACGACTACAACGAAGTTTTTTTTATAACGAATTAATTTATAGAAAACTACAATTATATTAAATTTTTAGTACATTTTGCTCTCTTGATAAGGAAAACTTATAGCGATGTTTTCTATAAAATTTTTTTCTACGCCTATTTTTCAATGAATTTTATTTTGACCCCATTGACCTCTAGATGAGCTTTATTTCGCTTCTTGGTTCTTACCAAAGAAAGGACGAATATATTTAGTTTGTCCCGATTTTAAAATTTTATGATGTAAGTCAATAAGTGTGGTGTCATGACCAGAATCCTTATGGTGACTGATAATATGACAGTATTGGAAAAGCTTAAATTACTTGTTATTGAGAAATGAAGATAATAGCAATGCTTCGAGGAAATAAAATCGCTCAATTTGGATTATAGGTTCAACAAAAAAACACGAAGGTAAGCTAAATTTGCTTAATATGGTTTTTGAAGCCAGACAAAAAGTTAATTTCTCAAAAATTTTATTCTTAACCTATAGTAAAACAGCTCTAAGTTAAGAGGGGTAAAGTTTTTAAGGAAACAATTTTTTTTTTTTTGCTAATTTATTTCTTAAATATGGATTGAGTAATTTAATTCGGACCTTTTGTACATTATTGATCATACTTTTGACAATACAGGGTAACAGAGCTTCTCCGAGAACGTCTTGAGGCAAAAACTCTCTCCGGTGTTCAACATAACTCAGCTGAAAATTAACCGAAAATAAAAAACCAGGAAAAAATTATCAAATTATAATCAAATCCTCCCCCCATCGTTCTCTGTTTTTTTTTTTTCATTTTTCATTTAAAGAAAACTGCTATTTTTGACTAAAAACTTCCGCCATTTTGTGAATGGACAGACACCCTTAATGTACAAAAAAAAAAAAATGCTACAATAGGTTACAAAAAGGTTATTTATTTTAAAGATTGCGAATTAGAAATGGATGAATTAAAATATTTTTTAATAAAATTTCAATACTTTATTTTAGCGAAGTGTCTTATAATTTTGGGTAACTTTTTATGTTGTTCATTGTGGGCGTTTTTTACATGTCGGGTCCCAAACCCAACACACAACCCTATGGAGGGGATGTTTCACCTTCTCACTTTAGCTCGCCGTTAAACGGATGTTCTTTGGCTACCCAGAGGGTACTTGGCCAAAGACCGGAAGTCGTGAGCTGCTTGAACCATATGCAAAAGAATCGTTTCAGGCCACTCTCAAGTGAATGGAGAACTTAGATATCTGTCTTCACTTCCGTGAACTTCTATACAGGAAGAGGGGGACGTCCACTCCGTTAGGAGGACTATGTGGAGAAGGACCTGACTTTGTTTGAAATCTCCAATTGGCGCCAACTTGCGAAAAGAAGAAACGATTGGCGCGTTGTTGTTAGCTCGGTTATAACTGCGTCCGGTTTCTACGCCAGTAAAGAAGAGGAATTTTGTATGTTTTAAACATGCTGCCCCTGGGAAAACTAAATTAGCTTTTAATCGACATTTGTGCATTCATCGGATATTTTAAACGCGTTTTTAGCTATTTCTAGGTTAGGTTAAACTAATAGGCCAATAAGCCATGCATATACCAGCTTTGGTCCTTTGCGATAGTAGATGGTGGTCATTTGCTAGATCCAGGAGGCGAATTTTAACAGACTATGCGGTCTCATTATCGATACCTCCTCCAGTATATGACACCCAGATGCCTACAGCGTAGTCTTGCCAATGCGGGACAAGCTTTTGCAGTTTTTTACCCAGGTAGCTCGTTCGACCGGGTTTTGATTTTCTTTATCGTGCTTCAGCACAGATCGTCATATAAACAATACATCAGTTTCCCAATGTTGATCACATTTTCGGATGTTAGCCGTACATCATTATTGGCAATCTCGGCCACTATTTCATTGCCCTCGATGCCTTTGCGGCCCGGCATTTGTAGGTTAAGGTCTAATAAAAAAATTTAATCAAACTTGGTAAAATGATGTATTCTAATCTAATCAAGAATTTTTATGCAACAATGTATGTTTTGTATATGAAAGTTAGTTAGTAAACGAGCAAGAATTGTGCAAATTCCAGAATATCAATCGCCCAAGATACTTCCCAGTTTGTATCTTTTTATTATTTCTCATTATTTATAAATGCGCGAGGCTAAGTAAATCTATAAAAACACATGGAATGTGCGAATATTTATGAAATTATTGGGTTTGGAGGTATACACAACAATTGGTAAGTATTTATGTGTGTACACGCGAGTTTACTTATTTTTATGCCGTTATACTGTGGGGTGTTAAGTATTTTGAAGGCAGCAATAAAGCCTTTTATGCGAGACAAAAACCTTTCAATTTGTTGTATAGTATAACAGGTGTGTTACATATTTACACTTTTTTGCTATATACATACATATGTATGTAGATATGTATATACTTGCGAACACACACACATGCATTGAAATTTCGTTGCGTTCATGATGTTGGCTACGCATTTTTTGCTTAAACAATTTGCACACATATTTTGTTGTTGCATTCATAAATATAAAATTACGAAATTTCCATCAAAAGCAGGAAATTAAATTTTTATAAAGCGTAGAAATATGGAATAAGGCGAAAAATAGCAAAAAAAATGCGAATAAAAATAAGTAGAAACAACAAATAAGTAAACTGACAACAAAAACTAGCCTCTCCTTGAATTAAATTCAATTAAAATATTTTTATCATTCGAAATAAATTTGTAGTACAGATATTTATAAGTGTTTATAATACATACATATATATGTACAAACATATGTATGTACATGCATAGCAAGTATGTATGCGCTTCTAGCAAGCGCGCGATATGCCTGTGTGAGTGTGTGTGTTTATTTGCATTTATGCAGTTATTATGCATGTGTGTGTGTGTAGAGAAATATTATTATAAAAAATCACCTACAAAAATGAGCTGTAGTAACAAAATTGAAACACAACAACAACAAATTGTGCATAAAAAGCACCGCAATTTTACTATTAAAAAGCTGACTGATATAAAAAATACGTAAACAACAACAACAACAAAATTAATTTACTGCGAAAAAAGCTAATAAAGCGTAGTACTACGAAAAAGCAAAGCAAAAATGAAAAAAAAAAACAAAAAATCAAAAAGTAACAAAACCAACAAAGATACAAAAAACCAAGCAAGAACAAAGCAAATTGAAAATAATGAAAAACTTGAAGTGAAATCCCCTTGAGATTTTTGCTCGTAAAATTCATAAAAAGTCGTTGAATAGCACAATAGCAAAACACCAAGTAGAAATCGACTTTTTCCGCCATATTTACTACTATAGTTAAGAGTGCACTTTTTTCGGGTTTTTTGAAATGCAATAAAATATGGAGAATAATTTTAGCAATTACTTGCTCTAATGAAGTAAGAAAAAAGTTAATTGAATTTCGTAGGAAAAGAAAACATTTCGGTTTGCAATTTAGTTTGGCAGTTACTGTACCCCAACTATTATAAAGAATTTTTTTTATATACAGTTAGAATTTTCAAATAATCGATTTTTATTTATTTTTTTCTCAAGTACGGTTGTTTTATTGTTCATTACAGTAGGCGCGTCTAACAGTAGGCTGATTCTTGATTTTTATCAATCACATTTTGTTTAGTTTTGTTTATAATGTTACGTTAGTTAAAAAATTTCCCTTCAGAGATAATAATTCTGATAAGCACTTTCGCAGTTCATTCAGCGTACTGCTTTTATCTGCTTTTGAGCGAGTTTTGAAGCAGGAAATTTTCGGAGAGTGATAAAGACGTTAGTAGAAGTATCACGTGACTGGTTTTCATAATGATATATGTATGTACATACAGTATAATCCGAATATAACGACCTCGCTTACAGCGTCCGACCGCTTTTAGCGACGTAAACGCAACTTAAAGTTTGGTTTTAGTACAAATTTTTGAAAAAAACATTGCTTAAAGCGTCACCGTTTTTAGCGACATACCGGCTTTAGCGACGTAATTTCACGAAATTTTAAGATAAATTTACTGG
>NW_017536852.1:537378-560884 GCF_001853355.1 Bactrocera latifrons | reverse complement strand
AAAAAAAAAAAAATAAAAATCGAAATTCTTTTTGAACGTCGACCGGTTACAACGACGTATTTTCATCGGTCCCTTGAATGTCGTTATAACCAGATTCTACTGTATATAATATATTTTATTTTATTCTACATATAAGTTATCGATAATTTTTAATTATGGTTTTAATAACCGAAAATAATCCAAGAAAGATATTTTTCTAAAGTACAGTAAAACCCAGTTAAGTGCCATAAAATTCTATAAAACAAATTATTTTGAATTTGATTGATCAGTTTGAGTGTTAGCTATATGATATAGTGGTCCAATGTGTACAACTTGTTTGAAGATTGTAGCACTGCTTTGGAACATAGTTTTTGCAAAAGCGATTCCGCCAAATAAGCAGATTTTTTGGGACAAATTACGTTTGCAAAATTTCCAACCCATATTAAGAAAACAGTTGAATTTCCTTCACACGAATCACCATAATTCACAAAAAAAAAAAAAAAAAATCGAGCTAGAAAGACTTCCAGTTGTGGAAAGGAATTTGTATGAAATTTGACTTCTGTTGCCAATTCAAGAGTTCGAGTTAAGGAAGTTCCACTGTATATGCAGCTAGCACACTTACAAAATTCTTTTGAAACCATTTTTTTTTGTTTTTGCAATTTTTGTCAAAATGTTTTATATTCATTTTTGGATGTAATATTATATAAAAAAAAGGACAAAAACTTAATAAAATGAACGTTCACCGATTTCACAGTGGAATGGAATACCACGCCTCCTTAACTCCAACACTAAGATCATCCGATTACTTGATTTTTATTTTTTGCCCGATCTTATATTTTACATTATTCTAGAGGTTTTTATTGGGTCAAAATCGGGACTGTGCGCTAGGCTTGATAATACATCATACTTTCGGTAGATAACCAATCCTTTACTGTACTAGCTGTATGTTTCGGATCATTATCATGCATGCATGTCCAATTTACATGCTTTGATTCAAATGAGAATTACTCCATTTTGTGTCTTGGGATGCTTAAGTAGGCATACGAATCCATTTTTCTATCAATTCTGACCAACGCCCCCATTCCATACCACGAAAACGCACCCCACACTACGACTTTACTTCTACCATGTTTAAGCGATTTTTTGGAGGATCTTGAGTTTAAGGATTGTCCTTTCGAACGATGAGCAAACGTTTTACCATCGAGTCCAATTCGATTTAGTTTTGTTTCATCGCTCCTAATACTCTTTTCCACAAATTTTCATCACTACCATTTCTTCGTTAGCATATTTTTTATTATTTATGAAAAATAAAATTCAACACTCAAATCAAATCAATAATTTTTTTGCACAACTTTCGCATTTAAATGAGAAGTGTTCAATATCCGTAATAGCCAAGTTGGCTATTTCTCCGAACAGCTTCAAAATGCAACTTTTTAAAGAAATCGCCAGCAACAACATGATAACCGGACATGGTTTACCGTTACACATTACGCGGATCAACACAAACTCTTAGGCGAAAAATAAAACTTTGACCTTTATTAGAGATTAGAATTGCTTCAATAAATGTGCTATTTCTCTGTGGACAGCTGTACATACTTTACAGGGTCTCCACATTTTCTTTTGGGTGTTAAAAACTTCGTAGCAAACTTAATACTCAGAGAACTAATGTTCAGGGTATAATACGCTGACTACCTTGATAAGAGAATTGTATAGAAGGGATTATCAATTGTCATGATTTGGAAGCGCTCTAAGTACTCAAGTTTCTATGTCAAAATCTCTGATACCACGAAGTTCTACGAAGACGAGCGCTTATTTATGTGGTGCTATCATAAAATAGTAGTGTCAGCTAATTTTATACATCGCTAGGTAACTGCGCTATCGCACTCTGTACGACCTTGACCTACGCCATCGTAAGCTGAAAGCTTGCTTCGGTCATGGCGCTTCCGAGCGCTTCTACTTGCCATGTTTGTGAGACGGTCTGTCACTAGTCAGCACAAAGCAAACACCGAGCAAACTAAGATCAATATTAACTTCACTCAACAGCTCTTAAGTGAATCTTATGCAACATTTCTTCAGATCGAAATTAACGGCATTTTTTTACAAAACATTCGAAATTGAGTAAAATGTCATTTCTTTAATGAGATGAACTTTTAACTGATTTTAGAAAATTTTCGAATCGATTGAGCAGTATTTTTATTAATAAAATCGTGGACAAGAAAATATTTAAAAATCTTAAAACTGTTTATATATAAAAATTTTTAATGTTTTTCATATGAAAAAGTGTTCCAGCATTTTATATGAGTCCAAATGTGAAATTAAAAAGTAAAAAAATGTAAAAAAAATAATACACACATATTTAAAACAACAAATGAACCAACGTGAAATTAATTACATTTAGTAAAAAAAAAAAAAGTTATTTGACGTATATTTATTAAAGCACACGCAAAACTAAATGGAAAGTTCATAAACAATTGAAAAACAAGTCGAATATCTAAAGACACACACGTACTATATGTATGTAGCTACTGAAAAGTACATGTATATGTGCGTGTGCAAATAATAAGAATTTTAACTGGAAAATGTGCCTGTGTGTGATATTTTTTTTTTTTGCATGAATCATACGTAATGACTTTGCGCACGGCTGAAAAAACCTCTGTGCCGCCACCCAACTGTTTCGCCTATTGCCACATCGCCCTTTGTAAGCGTTGCTGTGCGCGCCAGCTCACCCCCATCCCTCTCCAACCGAATCAAGCGCAATAGTCAGGCGCAGTCGTCACTCGCTTGGCAGATTCTGCACGAGGGGCGGCGCCGTGGCCAGTGGGAAAGCGACTTGCGTCGAGCCTATCTGTAGAGCTCTAGTGTTTTTTTCCAACGCTCAAATTCATTTTACTTTATTTCTTAATAATTCTGTTTGTTACCTCACCAAAGTGGGGGGAATTTTTTATGGACGAGATAGAAAAACACTATATAATATATAAAATATAAAAATAAATAGAAAATGAAGTAAAAAAGTGGCAGCGCAAACAAGCAATAAAAAGAAAAAATTTTTTTTTAAATGCATGAAAAAATGCCTTCACCTCGCAGACAAATTGTTTTGAGTCAGGGTTTAATAAATCTACAAGCTTACATAAAAATATCTATTTACATACAAATAAGTAAATGTTTTTTGTATGTGTCATATGTGTTATGTAATGAAGAAAAGTGCTCATAAAAAATGAATTGTAATTTCGGAGGTCAAAATCAAACACAATAAACAACGGATGTGTAGTAAGTTATATAAATAAAGTTCTATACGAATACATAAATACTTATGAATGTATGTACAGACGTGTTCGAAATAATAAGAACAACCAAAGTGAATATCGAAATCATTGAATAAAATTTTTTCAGTAATATTTTATTGAACCTTTTTTTCTTAAAAAATTTATACATATTGTGAGTATTAAAGAAATTGAAAATCTGGTCATCAAATACGCACTAACTTTTTTGTACTGCAAATTTTGTTGCATTGGGTCTTAAACAGCCTGTTCGAAAAAATAAGAACAAAATCAAGTAGGCTGCTTATATACCGTTATTTGCGAATATTCTAGCAAGTCGGCTGCATATCATTTTAGTGAATCCTAATGTTATAGTCAGTGCGCGAATTTAATCGATTGAATACGGGAAATTACTTTTATTTATTTAAAAATGGGAAGAGCTCCTCATTGTTCTACAGAGAAAAGAGAGAYTATAAAAAAAACTACTTTCCGAGGGAAAAACGTTTGCCAATATAAGACAGCTTTTAGGAGTCTCAAACGGAATGATAACAAACTGTAAAAATTGGTCGTTGAAAGCTGAAATGAGAGGAAGACGCAAAAAAACTACCCATAGGCGAGATGAGCTCATCAAAAGAATTGTYAAAAGGCGCCCGTTTATAACTTCCAAACAAAAAAAAGATGAACTAGAATTCTCAATAGCGACTTGCACAATAAGAAAACGGTTGATCGCCGTTAATCTGAAAGCGCGAAGTCCTAGAAAAGTACCTTGACTGAAAAGTGTACATCTGAAACGGAGACTCGAATTTGCAAAACGATTTATTAATGAACCTAAAACAATTTGGCGTAATATTTTATGGACCGATGAGACAAAGGTTGTGCAATTCGACTCTGGTAAGAAAAACAGTACGTTAGATGTCCTCCTGAACAGCAATTTACTTCAAAATACACAACGAAAACTATAAAACATGGAGGTCTCAAGTTGATGTTGTGAGGTTGTTTTTCGTGGAATTGTGTTGGGCCTCTAATAAAGATTACCGTCATTATGGAAGCAGTTTTCAATGTTAATAATATTTTGGATGACGTGGTTTTACCTTATGCAGAAGAGGATATGCCACTGCGTTGGGTCTATCAGCAAGATAATGACCSAAAGCATACCTCAAAAAGGGCTAAGGAATGGTTTCGCAGCAAAAATGTGAAATTAATGAATTGGCCGGCGCAGTCGCCGGACCWTAACCCAATCGAACACTTATGGATGGATGTAAAAAAGGGAATAAGGGATGCTAAGCCACAAAATTTGGAAAAATTATGGAGAGCAGCAAAGAATACTTGGGAAAATATACCCCTCTCTAGATGCCGCACCCTTGTAGACTCCATGCAGTCCAGATGTGCCGAAGTAATAAAAAATCGAGGGAGAGCAACTTCATATTAAATGTAAGGCCATTTGTATGCATTTCAAAACAACAAACGTGTGTTCTTATAATTTTTCATGCTTTGTTCTTTGTTGTTTTGTTATTTTTTCGAACAGGCTGTTTAAGACCCAATGCAACGAAATTTGCCGTACAAAAAAGTTAGTGCGTATTTGATGACCAGATTTTCAATTTTTTTAATACTCACAATATGTATAAATTTTTTAAGAAAAAAAGGCTCAATAAAATATTACTGAGAAAATTTTATTCAATGATTTCGATATTCACTTTGGTTGTTCTTATTATTTCGAACACGTCTGTATGTATGTATAGGCCTGATAGAGAATGTAGGTGGAATAACACAAAGAGCCCGAATATGGGTGGTATAACTATAAAAGTTCATAGATGGAGATTTCCAAGGTAATATCAGGAATAACTTTGTTGATTTTGTTTCAACGCTAGAAAACATTCCTCAAACTGTCGAGTTGGCCGTCGCTAGATGGATATAAGGTGGATCCAGTTCCTTTATGTATAAAATACCCAACTGTTTGAAATAATCAGAAAACCTTCAAAGTTATGCGGGTTATGAGTCTACGAGTGCCACGAAGTCTGGACGCTGAATTTTCTTTCCAAAAGAGTACTGTAAACATGCAAACAAGTCAACCGACATTGAAATGGAGGCGAAACCACGCTAAAGCCGCTCATAAATCAAGGTCATGTTCATTGTTTTTTCAATATTCGTGCATCGTTAATTTGTTCCGGATGGACAGACGGTCAAAAAGGGGTTCTATTTGGTTGTTTGGCGTTTACGTGAGAACATCCGTCGAAAATGCCCGGAATTGTAGAAGAATAATTAATGAATTTTACACGTTGATAATGCACTACCGCATCGACCCACGATTTTGACCGAATTTAAAGTCAAAAACGCAGTGAATATCATCGATTAACCATCGCAATCACCAGATGTGGCGCCGTGTGATATTTTCCAGTCGAAAATTCGCTGAAGGAGCTGAAGGCCAACCAAAAAAGTGCTTATGAAAATGTTTCGAGCACGGGAAAAATGATTGGCATAAGAACATACATACATATATTACAATTCTAATAGTCTTGAAAGTGAACCGAACAAAAACCTTTATTAATATTTTAAAAGTATCATGGCAAAAAATGAGGATTTCTAGAGCCAAAAGGCATTTTTCCGGATGAACTTGACGATCTAGTTCAATTTGATTTTCTCAGGCATTTTAGTTTTGAAAAAATAGTCTAGAAATATTTAAAATTGTTTTAGGCTTAGGTTAGGTCAAATATGTTAAGTTAGCAGAAAGAGCTATATTTTTAATAAGTTCTCAGACAATTGGTTAATATTAGTACCAAAATAAAGGCATCTTCATTTTATTCTTCACTAGTCTATAAAAAAAAAAAATCTTAAAAATATCATAAATGAAATATAGAAAACGGCAATTTTGATCAGTTAGCTTTTTGTAGAGCGTTGGATAAAAAAAAATCATCACATCGTGGCCTCATAAACGAATGTGAAGGGAAGGATTTGTTACAGTTTCTCTTAAAGTTTGACAGTTCGTTACTTTTAAGGCGTCATTTGTCGGTTCTTCCGCTATAATTTCGTATGTTGGGTTAATGGACTCATGGCGCGTTCCCCGAAGCGTTTTTTTTTCAGTTTCGAAAAGAGAAAAAAGTCACAGGACGTCAAATCTAGCGAATACGACACCTGAGCGATGACTCTCGTTTCGTGTTTCGCCAAATAGTCGGTCACAATCATGCTAGATTGTAAGGGGGCATTCATGTCTTTTGGTACGAGTCTAGCACGCTTAATACCCAAACCATTAATCAAAATGTGTTGAGTTAATCCATAAGAGATGCTGAGATCCTCTTTTATCTTTCTGATGCCAACATAGCAATTTCCAAGCTACGTTTCTTTAACTTTTTCGATGTTCTCGTCTTTCATTTCATGAGCTTCACTGATTGTTTTATACCACTCAAATTCTTCTGCTCGTGATAAAGTAGACTCCCCAAAGCACTTTTGCAACATTTTCACATTTCTTGAATAATTTTATACTTTTTATGCCTCAAGAAAGTTGCAAAATATAAATGTTTTGAGAAATTAATTGAAATTTCATATCATTAGCTTGCGAAGCAACAAAAGCACACTTGTATGATTCGTTGCAACCTCCTGAGCTCCCATTGTCGCTTTTTCAGAGCGCTATTAAGCGCTCGGTCTTAGTCACGTTCTACATTCATTAAATCAATCTATTTTTTATTTATAACAAATTAGCTATTAAAAAGAATTAGCCCACACACAAGCGCACCCTGATATTATATATACATGTACATATATGTACATGTATGTATAAGTAACAAGTACAGATTTTTATTGGGCACAAATTTTAGTCTTTAATATGAAAACTTTAAAATAAATAGTCGTCATAAAACCACAAATCAAAATGAGAAACTCACTTTTTCAAATCGAGTAAAATTAAATATTGCTTAATGTTGTGAAATTGCGGGAAATTTAATGCAATAACAATACATATGTAAGTACGTACATTTGTATATTTACCCCACAACAGCTTGACTTGAGCGAACTGTAAATTATGTAATTTGGTTTTTTGTTGACTTCGTCGGAACATGAAAAATCATTTCGATTATCAAAACATTTCTTTTCTTAGAAATTCTGTTTTTAAGTATAAAAAAACTTCGTGACCTCATAATTTACTTTAGACTTTATTTAATTTGCTGACTATTAAAAATTATAAAAATATGACTATGCAAATAAATGCGTAATTTTTTATCAGTTTTCTTAAATAAACTTATGCGTGAAATTGTTTTACTTCGTGGAGGTGTTAGTCAGTAATTTATTTATGAAGTTTTTTTTTAGGACTTGCCTATGGTATATCCATGCGTCCTAAACAGCAAGTTTTTGTAACAACGGAATGATATGAACGATGGACCTTTTCACGGTTTCTCTAAAGCATTTTCATGAGATTTTCTTAACTTAGGTTTATGGAGGGGATAAATTTGTATTGCTGTCCAATTAATTCGTTGCATATTAAATTTTATAGGGATCAAAAAAGTACAAAGTGCATTGGAAGAAAGCATTGGGTGAACGTACTATTCGCACATCCATCACCCTTCTTGAGACCCAGCATTCATTATTGGATAGTATTTGAGCATAAGGCTTCTGGATGATTAACATCATTTATTATATTTTCTTTACTAATGCCAAGTGGAGACAAATACTTGGTTGACCCAAGTATGACTTGACTGCGACAACATACCATCAGAAATCAATGGATTGTCACAATTCCGAATGGTCGAAAAACCTTAATATTGCTCTTATTGCATACTTACTTTAGATATATTTATTTGAGTTACTCGAAGATATTTCGTTTGATTCGGAAAACGAATATTATGACCATTAAGATTTAGAATCCTTTACCTTTACCTGAATCCTTTAGAGGTCCTTTACCTGAAGCATTTCTGATGCAGATAGGTACAGTCTTGGCCTCATTTATCTTGATGAGACCCATTTCTGTTTGAATGGGTATGTAAACAAGCAAAATTGCCGCATTTGGGATGAAGAGCAACCTGAAGCGATTTAAGAGCTGCCTTTTCAGTCTGAAAAATAACGGTTTGGTGTGGTTTGTAAGCCTTCTTCAAAAATGATGCCCCTGAGAACGTAATCGTAAATGGCGACCGCTTTCGCGCCATGATAACTGATTATTTCATGCCTGAAATTGAAGCGACATTAGATTTCAACAAGAATGTGACACTTCCCACACATCGCATCAACCAATGGATTTATTGAGACAACAATCCTTTGAGAAGATAATTTTACATTTTGGGCCGGTCGATTGGCCAACAAGATCGTTTGATATCATACCGTTGGACTGGAAGTTAAAAAAATAATAAATGATTGTTTCAGAGAGTGCCTCTTGATGATCACAATGAAATGTCTCCCTCTCTCTATCTGATCTCCGCTTTCTTACAATGATTATGCACTCAGTTTTTGAGATATCGCTCTGAAATTTTGAACACGTTTTTTTCTTTCTAAAAAGTTGCTCATTTGTCGGAACTGCCGATCGACCTGTAATTCATATAAATAGCTACTATACCAACAATTAAAATAAGTCCTTGTATGGCGCACTTTTCTATTTGAAAAGATATTTTAACGAAATTTCCCATGAATTATTAGTCAAGCCAACGCTAAAAGATCTGTGGATCACACCACTATACCATACATGTAGCCGCCATATAACTGACCGATCAAACGCTAGTCATTGTGTGGAAAACTTTTTTATTTGATGAGATATTTTCACGAAATTTGTGATGGACCATTCTTCAAAGTGACGCTATAATCTCCAAATAAATTTTTCGGATGAGACTACTATATCCCTAAGTTACCACACAAGCTGACCGATCAAGTATATGGAATTTTTTTTTGTTTGTAAAGGTTAGTATAGTGTTAGGTATAGGTTAGTGCCACCGAAGTTAACACTTTTTTCACATTTTTTTAACTAACATACATACATACATTTTCATCGGAAAAAAGGATGATAGCAAATACAATTCCAATCTAGAGTCCATATTAGAAACTACATAACTTTTACATTGCCTTTAAGGAGTCAGCAAAAGTCAAAGTAAGATAAACGAAAAAGCATAGGACAACGTTATCGAAGTATGAAAAATAGAAAAAAAGCAAAAGAAGGTTTTGTTGAGTAAAATTGCCTTGCGTGCACCTGCAATGATTTTCTAATTCTACTTCGAGCTGCATTTCCCTGCCATATATGGTATGCATGGACTTTCGCAAGCATCGTAAGAAAAATAATTGATATGAAAAATGCAATGCTATTTAAATAAATATAAACAAATGAATGGACAGACATGCTAACATACATATGTATATATAGATATAAGTAGATAGTGCGCTTTGCTGCGACGCACACGTGTTCATTTGATTTGTAGCTTTTCTTCCTCCTCCTTGGTGGAAAAAACAAGCTCAGTGGTGGAACTTTATTGTAGCCTGTTGTTGTTATTATTATTGTTTCTTATTACACCAACTAGATACTAAATCTATCAACTACACATGCTGTGGCAGAGCAGTAGCCAACAGCAGCAGCGACGCCAGAAGAAAATCCAATTTATATAACTAAAATGGCAGAGGGACTTTTTCGCCAGCGTTTTGCTTTAACAAATTGCGAAATTATTTCGAAAAAAGTGCAGTTGTTGTAGTTGTAGAAAAAAGGTAGTCAATACACACGGCAAGATTACGCGGCGCAAAAAAGTCAACGCACACACGTATAAAATCAGCTAGAAGCAGATACACACACACACACACACACGCAAGCAAGGAAAGAGAAAAGGCAGGTTGTGAATTGGGTGGCGGAGCAAAAACTGAGGTTTGCCAGCAACGGAGCTGAGATCAGAGACTGGGCAAGCGCGCTCGCTGGAGCGTTGCTCTAGGGCCTGTAAGAATAGAACGCCGCACACATACACACACATAAGTGCACATGTACGTATGTATGTATCTCTGATGATTCGCGCACTCGAAACTCAAGTCGACTTTGATTGGTAGAATGCGGAGCGGTGCTGGGCGGCCGGGGAGGTTAATAATAATAAATGAAAAGCGGCGTTGCAGCGGCGTAAGAAAAACAGCAGCAAAAGCTGTGGCGCGGCAAAGTCACAAATAGCAGCTGAAGAAAGCAAAAAAGAGCGAGTAAAAGTCATAAGAGAACCAAAATAAAAGAACAACAAAACCAAAAACAAAAACAAAAAAATCATCAAATTGCAAAAAATAGAAAATTTGTAAAAACGCAAAATAAATTGTATGTACCGTGGTGTTGTGGAAAAAACCTTTAAGGAAAGACGGTTTTTAGTCTCTTTACTATTTCTGCTGTTTCTCTTGTTTTTGTTGTTATTTATATTGCGTTTTTTCGTTTGCTTGTCGCCAGCATTACTTTTATTTTTCCATTTTACAACGTTGCAGTAAAAACATTGCCACTGTGACGAAGCAACCGAACGACTTGGAGACGAAAAGCCAAACGTAGTGCTGCTACTGCGACGACGCAACACTGCACAGTGGCGCAGCCTCGCAAATTTTTAATAATTTTGTTTAAACTTCGAAAATAATTTCGATTTTAACTTATTATTTGGACTAACATAAGCGAGGGTATTTGTGGAGCGAAACAACTTCTTTAGATACTGGAACATGTTTTCTTCTCTCTTTATTGGCGTAGATAGTGCGCCAGTAGTTCTTTTTTACGCCTTTCGGCACAAATTGACGATTCCAAGTGTAGTCCTTCTCCACCTTGTCTCTCCAACGGAGCGGCGGTGTTCCTCTGCTTCCCCCAGCGGATACGTCGAATACTTTTAGAGCTGCAATATTTTCATCCTTTTGGACCACCTGTTAACTAGAATTAATATAGTTAGAATATATTTTTGGTGGTTATAAATCTGGATCCGTTCGAGAGTATTTTTCTTACGCAATATTCCTGTTTGAGCAGTTCTTCTTAGGTTTTTTTAGGCAGCAGTAGACCACAGAAATTATCCTGTGAAGTATGGTAGTAGTAGATGTACTTCTCCGAAATCATTCCGTTAAACGGAACTGCTCGACAGGCCTGGAGTTCGCTGACAGTGACAGTATTAAACTTGTCTGAGTTTATGGTCAACGCGGAATCGTCGGAAACTGTGAAGTAAGAAACGTCACCGTTACGCAATTGCCAACAGGATGGGAACGAACAGGTATCTCCTGCCGTCGTGCTTTCCAGTCCACTGTCGATCTGTCCTCACACAAAAGTTTTAGCATCTCTGTTGTCATACTTTTTAGGAACATCACGCATTGTGGCCGGCTCTAGACGCTTTGCAATTGTTTATTTTGATCCATACCTAGAAGTTATAGGACTGAAAGTTTGTCTCTAGCTGTCCTAGTGGGATTCTTCGTGACCTCACGAAAATCCGCTATTTTCTTAACCTTATTTAGTAGCAAGATGTTTTTAGCTTCAAAACTTGCATCTAATGTGAGTTATTAGATAGTTTATGGTCTGTTAGTCACTAAACATGAAATCTTTCTATCGTCACGCAAGAATATGTTAGATACTGCAGTATTTTTGGGCTCAACTGATGTGAGATACCAGTAAATATCTATATATCTTCATTGGTTGGAGATACAGTCCCAAAAAATTCATTGCATTGAATTGGCTCAAAGGAAAAGTCAAGATTTTCATCTGAAAATTAACGCGCGCGACAAAAAAAGTGGCTGTAGATCATTTCTTCTAAATTTTCACACATCAGTACATTTTTTGATTTCGTAACCTTAAAATTTGTATTTTTTCTTAATATTTAAATAATTTTCGCTCTTTTAATACTCAAATTAGAGACTTTTTGGTCGTTCGGAGACTTTCTGGTGACTCATCTATCAACCAATTTTGACTCGTTAATTTCATTATATTTTGATTTACCAATAATTTGTTATAGTTCAAGAATTTGTTGTTGCTCCAATTTTACTATAATATCGGATTCAGGTTCTATTACATTTTTCTATGTTTGCCAAAATATATATGAATATCTTTTTATATATTCTTAACTTCACTTAACCCACTGTGCGTCAAGAAACCGAAGCGCAAACCTGCTATGAGAACTATGCTTGTGCGTTGAACCTCACAGGAGTTGGAAGAAGAGGAGGAGGAGCAGTAGTGACTGCGTTAAGGCAGAAAGGTGAGAAAAAAGCCACTGAGCGACGGCGGCGAGCTCTAAGATTTTTTACCTAGGAAGAAATTTGAAATAGAAGAGGTCGCGGCGAAGGCGCTGCTGCCGTTGGATACGTAGACTTATTAGACAACGCAAGACGCAAAAAACTGTATTACAAGTTGTCGGAGGCGACAGTGGGCAGCGGGAACAAATGGTTGTTGCAGTCACTCACTTTCCGCTGCGACTACAACGCTGTTGTTGTTGTTGTGGATGTACGCGTTGTTTTCATAGAAATTTGTAGTTAAATCAAAAAAAAAAAAACAGAAAATAGAAATAGAAAAACAACAAGAAGCTAGCGAAGAATAAATAAAGGCGACAAGAAGAAAAACATTGAAAAAAAGCAATAACTAAGAAGCACAACAAAGCGAAAATGGAAAAAATTGCATTTGACGACAGAACGACGAACAGTAGAAAAACCCGCAGCAAGAGTGGGCATGGCAGGCGCGCAGTCGGACGGGCGTAGCAACGAACTGGCAGAATCTTGGCAAAAACTTGTAATGTCAGTTAGAAATCCGAAGCTGAGAGGCTAACGCACTAACGAACGCGCACACGTACGCAAATGGAACGACAAACAGAGGAACAAACATGGGCAGCGACATAGAGAAATGCATACTTATGCGTATGTATGCATGTGTGTGTTTGTATGTGCATGTGTGGCAATATCTAATGCGGTTATTTGTTCCATGCTCCGGCTGGAGCATTCTAAGCCACTTACAAACTTACAAACAAATATAAATAACCATAAAAATATCCATGTTTGTATGTATCAATACCAAGTACTTGAAAGCGTCTTCGCGGCCCAACCAGCAGAGCAATGACATTTTTGCTTTTGACGAATGTCAAACGCCATACATTTATCTGCAAGTATGTATGTGTATGTAAATACATGTGTGCGTATGTATGTGTGCACGTTAGAAGACGCCGAGGCATTGCGCATAGGATATAATAAATTGCGAAGGCGACTTCAAGGTAGTGTAGTGGACATTTTAATATGTCCGAGAAAGAAAAGTTTCGAAAATTTACCGTCCATTGTGGGTTTTATGTGCAATTACAACAACAACAACCACAGCATGCATATTTATTACAATAAAAATTTTTTGCCAATTTATTTGAGTGAAAATTTTTCGAATTTATTACATATTTGCAATTTTCCTCCAAGCTTGTGTGTGTAATCAACTTAGATACATGTGCTGTTATAAATAAATATACACACATGTACAAACATACACTCTAAGGACGCTCTGTTGGCGTGGCGTGGCGTGGAGCGGCGGCGGAGTTACATGGCTATAGATAAGACGGCGAAATGGCACTGCTGGCAAGGTTTCTGCGCTTTTTCCTTCTTTTCCTTTGGCCAACGAGTAAAAAACTATAAACATTTGTTGGCTTTTATCCTCATGTGTGTACATGCATTTACAATATCCACTCGGGTTGTGGTGTGTGTGTGTGCGTTCACCTTTTAGGGCATATGAAAAATGACTTGACATTCTTATTGGCAACGCAATGCAAGCAGAAACATTTTTAGTTCACCTTTTTTATGTTGATTTCTGGCGAAGTATGTCTGCGTTTTTTTTCTCGTTGTTGTTTAGTAACTATTGGATTAGGAATACTGGCAAGGTTTTTAGGTTTTTTACTATCAATTGTTCATTTTTTGTTGTTGCTAATTTATATGAACCCGAAAAAGGTTGCTCATCGGCGGTAAGAAATGGCATGGCTGGCTTAAGCTATTGGCTCTACTATATATCAATGTTGAAGACTTATACATGCACATATACAGTCAAACATATTTACTTATTATCTAGAAGTAATTCAGTTGTGCAAAGTGCTGAAAAAGTGTTCGCCATAAAATAAAATTCAGGTATCAAGTAGTTCATCCCAGTTTGGTGAGTATCTAACGCTTTGAAAATCTGCTGGATGCGAAAATTTTTTCCCTTTGTTGTTGTTTAGTACTTATTATGTTGTTGTTGTGGTAGTAGTGTGAGAAAACATTCCTCGGCTAATCATTCATTGTACTTTGAGGACTGCTGCTGATACAGCCGAAGCCGAAGTAGTGCATAGTCGGCTATAATTGCAGTTATGTTTCGGTTAGCTACTTAGATTGTTTTGGGAATAGGATCTAACGCTTTGAAATTCTGCTGTAATAGAATATTTTTAGGTCGCTGTTGCATAGATCTTTGCTGTGTCCAGCAGGTGAGTAAATATCTGTGTGTCACCATTGAAGTCTTACAATGGCGGCTTAAAGTACCTTGAGAAAAAAATCTGTAGGGCCGTAAAAAATGAAAGTGATTCGTGGATGGATTGATTTGAAGGTTATGCAAATGTTTAAGAAAGGGCTCGCACAAGAAAACACGAAATTTTAATATTGATTGTAGAAAGTAGACAAAGCTGTTGACTGAACCTTCGTTTATAATACCATACACCGAGCTCAATGTTTTTTTTTTTTATTATTTAGATAAAAGGGGTTAAAACGTTATTAGAAATCAAGATGCTATTTTTCGAAGTTCGATCTAGCAAAGATCTCCTTATCTGTGCAAAGAAAATTTTGATGGAAACAGCTCTGCAGGTAGTGTTCACTGAACCTTTTGAAATCTGAACAATAATGCTCGCAAAGTAACATATTTGACCAGGACATATTACGTTATTTAATATAAAACTTTAAAATCGCCTCAAAATAGGCTCCTGAGCTTATACAAGCATATTATCTACTATTATTATTACTTTTTTTTCGGTGTCTTCATCGAATTCCGACTTTATCGGCTTCTGCTCATTTTTGCAGTGATCTAGCGAATGGAGTCTTAGTTAATATCGACGTCATATTCATAATTCCACCTCCATGGCCGGTCCGTCCATATAGGCACTTGTCTAGGATGCAAGAATTTTAGGACAGCGATACCCTTAACAGGTTTCTAAGTCAAAATTGGCTGAGAGGGCTGAATATTTTTCATTTGCCTAGCGCGGTAAATTGTCTCGATCCGGCTCTGCCCACAACTTGTCTTTAAGAAATGTAAAGTTCTCATCTAAAAGCATTTCTTTTGCGAGCTCAACTCATCATCGTATTTACAAATGATTCAGCTCTTTTGTCAGGAGACTTCATACCTAAAACAATAATCGAATGTGTTGAGACGATCCATACGAGATGTGGAGACCTTCTGCTACCTTTCTGATACCAATGCGACGATTTAGCCGTTTCTTTAAAATTTTCAATCGGCTATCGACATTAACCAAGGTGGGTGGTCGTTTTTGAAGACTTCGTCGATTGTTTGGGTCACTCACATATGTTGCTTATGATAAATTAGACTCTTCAACACATTTCTGCAACATTTTCAACGATTCCGTAGAAATAATTCCATTGGAGCTATAAATTTTAGGCAAATAACACAGTTTCAATACAGTTTTTCATGGTAAAATTCGACAAACACACGTGCGGACTTATGGAGATCAAACGAACACAAAAACGGTTGTATCAATCTAGGAAACTTTTTTTGAATTCGGTTTATGCGCGCAGATTTAATGTAACATTTGAGCAGTTTGCATTTCGCTATTCTTTTTTATCAAAGCTCGGACTTTTAACTGTCGGTTCTACCATTCCTTAAGTGAACCTAATTTCATACGACCTAACTTTTTTATTAGTTGGTAACATTGGCCTCAACAACCGCACGTTAGTTCTGCTACCAAACTCACAGACTCACTCATTATTCCTGTCCTGCTATAGGCATGTACGATGACAACATCTGAGTCGGCGTTATGAGCTTTCGAGAGAAATGTTCTGCGAAGATTATGGTCCTGTACGTATTGGTAACGGCCAATACAGCAGTCTATGGAACGATGAGCTTTACGAGTTATACGACGAGATTGACATACTTAGTTCGAATTAAGATGCAGCGGCTATTCTGGTTAGGTGATGTCGTTCGAATGGATGAAAATACTCTAGATTTGAGAGTATTCGTCGCAGTACTCGCCGGGGGAAGCAGAGGAAAAGGAAAACCTCCACTCGAGAGCGGGTGGAGAAGGACCTAGTTACAATTGGAATCTCCGATTGGCGCCAAACAGCGTAAGAAAGATTACTGATGCGCTGTTGTAAAATCAGCTAAAACCTGTAACATATTAGTCGTTACGTTAGTTACTTGGAAGAATACACCATAGACGAGAATGTGCAAAAAGTTGAAAAAACCTCAAATTTATATTATTATACGTAAAATTCTCAGTATCAATCCAAAGTTGTGTAAATATTTGAGAAAAAAAAATATTTTAACGAAAGCAAGATAAGTTTTATTACTTTTTGTAATAACTATACGCCTGCATATGTAACGTGACTTATAACAACACATCCGTTCACATCGAAATAGGAAAAAATCCAAAATGCTAACTTCAACTATTTCTTTACATATAAATAATCGATATACAAGTATCTACAAATGTATGTAGCTGCATGAGAAATGTCTTTCCAACTACTTAACTGCGGCACAGGAGCATACATACATACTTTAGGATGCAGCAACAGGCGGCTGGCTTCTAAGCCCTCTAAACTTCATCTGTAAGCGATGATTTTACGACGAAGGCAGGCGAATGTACGCGCCAATGGCGGTTGCTGCGAGATGTCTATTGAAAGTGTGAGGTGTGGAACGAGGGCGGTCGATGGCACGAGAAACGAAATGCATACATACATATACACATATGTACATATTACAAAAAAATTAATAAAAACATACACGGAGCTGCATGTGAGATCAAGAATGGTCAATTCTTTAATTGCAGTGGAACGCGCAACCTGAAACTTGCCAACGAACACGCTGACGCGTTCACAATAGTTCGAGAACTCGGCACATTCTCGGCTTGCGACTAAAATTTTTACAATTTCGCAGTTGCGAGTGCGTAGACCGCACCACATAATCTAATGTTGTTTACTTGCCAGCGAGTGCATTGATATCTGCGTGTCTATGTGTTTGTATGTATTGTGTGCATTTGTTTTTCATTTTTGCTCTGGCAGATTCTGCGAGCGCGCGACTTACCAACATCCGCAAACGCGCCAATAAATGAGTTGGTTATTGCACTTGGCCTTATTTGCTTGGCGCGCAGTGACTTTGGCTTTGGCTTTGGCTTTGGTTTTGGCTTTGATTTTGATTTTACCATTGCCGGTTGCTTTATTGTTTTTGCCAATGGCACTGCAACAGCTGCTGCGGCTCGAAGCACGGCCGTGAGTGTGGCTGTGCGTACGCGTGCGCGTGTGTGTTGCCCTGATGAGCTGCGTGGCGCGCTCGGTTCGTCGCGCTGGCGAGTCGACTGGTCCAGCGACACTGTCGGCATTCGTGCTACGATTTACGACCATTTATGAGCGGCCAGCACGGCGTGGCAGCATCGCCAGCGCTTGGACGGCCAGCCAGCAGTGGCAAGATGTGCTCTATGTTGCATGCAACTTGCAGTTTTCCACTTTCGCGCTTATATGGATGCGTGCCCGCCGCATGCATTTCGTTTTGATGTTCTATTCCAGATTTTTTTCGCACTGCAATTGCGATTTATTCTATTGGCAAGACGTTGCTAACACATTGCATACTTTGTGTACTTATAGCTCCGATGCGTTATGGTGCGCTTCTAGTTATGTACATACATACTTATGTACTCTATGTGCAACAGATATATGTAAGTAAGCGCTGCGAAAAGAAAAAGTTGAAATGAAAAAATGGAAATGGAAAAAATAATAGAAAAGTATTTCGTGTTTTTTTACTTGTAATTCCTTTCGACTCCTCGACTTCTTCGTTATACTTCGCGTTGTTGCGTTCTTTTTGCAGTTGCATGCGTGTTTGGATTCTTTTCTTTGTTCACCTTTCAGGCTTTGGTTTTAAAGTGGACTTTTATGTATGTTAGTTAAATTCTTGGAAATTTTTAGAACAACAATTAAGTGGAAATATTTATTGGCGGGTTAATGTATAGAAATCATAGAGCAACATTTCCGGCTTTCATAAGTACCATGAGGATGCATGTGTGTGTACAAGTGATGCATTGCTCAAGAGGTTTGCGATTTTTAAAATATCATACAAATATGTAGTTACATATTTGTTAATAGCTACATATATGTATGTACATTCACATGTATATTTATGATAATGCTAAAAGGTTCCACGAAACCTTTTTTTATGGCGATAGACTTGCTGTTATGCGGCATAAATAGGTTAATATAAGTTCTAAGAGCTTATGAGCTTTAAGCGAAGCTTTTTTTTGAACCTTTTTTTGTAGTAGAAATTCAAGTATATTAAATTTATTGGGTTCTCTCAGTACATCTGATCCTATCTTTATGTGTGAGAAATACTTAATAACAGCTTATAGCTCTTCCTGGGGTTATTTTTTATAAAACATGGAGGAGGCAGAACACTATTTAAACTCAGGGTTAATATGTTCAACAGACACCTCGAGTTCTGGAAGAGTTCCTAGTTTGTTTTGACCTCAACAATCAGGCTCCTTTTACCTTCTCAGACCAATCATTTTTTTTATTGCGAGCTGAGGTTTTGCGATTAAAATAGGTTAATGTAAGTTCTAAGAGCTTATGAGCTTTAAGCGAAGCTTTTTTTTTAGTAGAAATTAAATATATTAGATTTATTTGCTTCTCCTTGTTCTTGTACATTTTCGATTTGTATTTGTGTATGTGCGAGAAATTTTTAGTCAGAGTTTTAAGCTCTTTCTTGATTATTTGTATAAAATATGAAAACCGTTATATGCGCTTTAAGCTCTCCTTAGCTACTCATAGAAAACAGAAAATACTCAATATACTCATAATACCCTTACGACACTTAAGTCTCGGAAGTCTATCATAAGACACCTTGAGTTCTATTGGAGTTTCTAAATGACTTTATGTATGAGTATTACGCTGTGTGAGCTTTCAGCTCTCCTAACCTTCTCATAGAAGATAGAAAATTACTCATAATGCCCTTAAGACGTCTAAGTAAAGCGTCTCTGGAGACACCACGAATTCTGATAGAGTTTCTAGTGGCTTTTATGTGTGAGAATTTCGACATCTGAACTTTAAGCTCTTCTTACCTTCAGATAAAAGACAGCAAATAACTAAAAATATTCTTCGGGCGTCTAGGCGAAGCTTCTCACAAGACACCTCGAATTCTGGAAGAGTTTCTAGTTGCTTTTGTGTGTAAAATAACGTTATGTGAGCTTTAAGCACTTTTTTCCTTCTCATATAATACAGGAAATAGCTCTAAGATGCCTAAGTAAAGTCCCTCACAAGACGCCACAAATTCTGGTAGAGTTTCCGGTTGGTTTTATGTGTGAGAATTACGCCACCTGAGCTTTAGGCTTTCCTTACTTTCGCTTAGAAGACAAAATAAGAAAAACTACTCTTCAGATTTTTAAGCAAAGCTTCTCACAAGACACGCTGAGTTCTGGTGGAGTCCTTAGTTGCTAGTAATAATATCTTAAGAAACCTAAAAAGTAATGATCATTGTTGTTTTTAATACAAAATGAAAACCGTTTTAGTAATGAAATAATCAAATTCTTATCTTTCCAGGTATGTGAACGATGGAACGGAGTTGAAAATCAATTTAAAAAGTATTGCGTGAGTATTCAAAAACTTTTATATTACAAATTCTTCCAAGAAATTATATTCGAAGCATTAAGGTTTAGCTAATTCTCAGCTATAATTCTTCTGGCATTAGATCTGGGATAACTATTTTTTCAGTTAATTAAAGAGAGGTGCGAAAGTTTTTATGTTATGTCATGTCAATTTTTCCGTCTGTCTCACACCCACAGCTGTTGAGATATCCTTATGAAATTTTGCACACGCCCTTTTCGCCCCAAGCGGCTGCTCATTTGTTGGAACTACCAACATCGGGCGACTATAGGATGTCGCTGCCATACAAACAGATCCATCAAAACCAATATAAGATCATTTTATACCCTTTTCGCCTCGGTGCAGCTGAAGTTTAGGTTTTTTTCTAGAACTAATATACAAAGGAAAAATTAAGATTGTTACTATATACATACATATATCACCTTTTTATACATACAATATCTCTAACTGTTCTCCTATGGAAGCTTAAAAACACAACGACCGTTTTCCAAGGATACACATGATTTTCAAACACACTGTATATTGATTATTAGAGTAATGATAAAAAATCGAACACACTGTGAAGTCATAAAAAACTCGAAGGCGAGTAAAAAAGCGCCAAATGAGAAATATAGAAGCGAACTACGGCGAGATAGTAGGCACGGACATTGAAAAATAACATTGCGGTAATTTTGCGCCAACCGTGGAAAAAAATATAAAAAATATATATTCAGTCGCACACATACATTCGTCAACGTAATGACAAAAATTATGAACAGAAAAACGTTCCAGAAAAAGTACCCCTAACGTAATAAACGGAAATTCACATAAAAACATAAAAAAGCTACAAGGTACCTACATATATACATTATATACATACATATGTATATACCCAGCTAAGTGTGTGTATTACGGGCGTCACGGGCAGTAATGATGAAAAAGCGTTTTGAAAATGTGTAGAAAAAGCGTGGACAAAGCAAAAAAGTATAAAATAAGGCAATGACGCATAGCAAAGGCGTAGCGGCCAGCGCACCGAAGTGACTTAACTGCTGGACTGGACGAGCGTTCCCAGAGACGCGCGGGATAGGACCTATTTTAATATCGTTTGCGTTTTAATGAAATTTTTTTTATGTGCTAGTGTAATTTGACGTTTTTTTTTTCTTATTTGAAATTGCGAAAATATTTCCCCGATTATTTTATGTCAATTCCATAATATATGTGGTTTTTTACTGCTTTTGAATTATTTTTCCACTTTTTATGTTGACCCTTTGCATGACACTCAACGCATGATATCGTGTGGAATTTGAAAAACAGCTGCTATAACTCTTTTTTGACATATCATTTTCTGCTTTGGTACTCGTACTATCAGCGAAATTTACAGTAATAATAAAAGTTGTAAAGTTAATGTATATTATATATGCATTTAACGAGTGATCCAATAGAGGAGCTTTCTTAAATAGCATTTTTTTGACATATCACGCGTGAATCGTGGCAAGCTGTCATGCTATCCTTGGTCAGTATAGTTTGGCATTTATCATGGAGAGACTTACGCCTGAACAGGGTTTACAAATCGTTCAACTTTATTACAAAAATTCACGTTTTGTAAAAAATGTGTGTTTGCGCGCTTCGCTCAGCTTATGGGCAACATAATATACTTACTTAACGTACTACTCGCAACACCATCACCCATCTTTAGACCCAGCATTCATTCGACCGAATAAATCACGTCCAGCACGCACTGGAGCAAATATGTATAGCAGCCGTTGCTAAGCGTGTACACAAGGACCGTGGGGAGTCGATTCGGCGCCGTTCGCAGCAACTTGGATTGACTTAAGGAACAATTTGGCGCATTTTACGTCGACATCTTTAAATGAAAGCGTATAAAATACAATAAAACTTGTTCAAGAAACTTCTCACACGACATCGCTTCACTCTGTGGGCTCTTGAAAAGTTGAAAGAAGATCCCACATTTTCGAGCCACATTTTTGTTCAGCGATGAGACCCATTAATGGCTCAATGGGTATGGAAGCAAACAAAATTGCCGCATTTCGTATGAAGAGCAACCTGAAGGGATTCAAGAGTTGCCATTATATCCAGAAAAACCAACGGTTTGGCATATTTTATGAGTCGGTGAACTTATCGGTGCATATTTCTTCAAAAATGATGGCGGTGAGAACGTAACCGTCAATGGTTGAAGCTCGTGTTCCTGGTGACATTTAGTCTTAACAAGACCACCAATCATTGGATTTTTTGAGAAAACACTTCTGTGAGCAGATAATTTCACGTTTTGTGCCGGTCGATTGACCACCAAGATTGTTTAATATCATACCGTTAGACTTTTCTGTAGGGATACATATGTAAAATCTAAAGTCTATGCGGACAATCCCACTTCGATTCAGACCTTGGAGCAAAACACGACGCGTGTCATTCGCCAGTTACCGGTTGAAATGCTCGAAAGAGTCATCGAAAAATTTACTCAAAGGATGGACTGTCTGAGATGTAGTCGCGGCCAACATTTGAGGAGATGATCTTATAAAAATAAATGAAAAATAATATTCTTTCGAATTATAATGAATATTTCCCATTAAGTTTTAAGTTTTTGTGTTTTTTCTTAAAAAAAGTAGGGAACCTCGAAATGTATCACCCTTTACATGTATTTATTCCATTCCTCCGCAGTTCGAAGTGATATAGTACCATCTCCCAAAGCACCATTAATCTCATGGAACGTTTCTCTAGCGGATTTGAATTTAACGAAGGAAAACTTTAAAATAACGCGAATTTCGGCCTTAGGGAATTCCATGTTTACACGTCTATAACTGTTGAACACAATCCAATATATCCAAACCTTGCATAGCGTCGTTTTATAGGTTATGTCAAGACCTTTCAAAGATGTATAGTATTGACAGATACGAGCTCTGTAGCGCTTTATACATAGGCGCGAAATTCAAAAGTCAAAAAGGCGGAGGGGGGATATTTGACAATCTAATATATATGTACATGTTTGATTTTATAATCTTTTTCATGGTCGTAAAGCCGGCGCCTAAATTTAATGTTAATTTCGTGATTTCTTGGAACTTTATCAACTGATATATTAAATTGCTTTCAACCAAGTGTGGGCCGTTCATAATTGATTAGTATTTTGATAACACCAAATTTATATAGAGTAAAATAGTAGCGTGCCTCGATATCACATAGAGATAATGAATTTCGTGAAGTTCTTAATTTCGTCAATTGAAATATTTTGGAATCAGAAATGTTTTCCGAAATTGGAAAAAATAAGGGGTCTCTAAAGTTTCCAAATGTTAGAAATGCTTTATTTTTTCAACCAAATGTGACAAAAGCCATAAATTAAAATTTTTTGTAGCTAATGATTCAAAAAAAAATCTCGAATCAGAAATGTTTTCTATAATTAGTAAAAAATCTGGAATCTGATCTGATCTGTCGCGCATAAAAGTAACGCTGTTGTTGTTGTTGGCCTTCATTGGACACGAATATTTCAAGAAACAGAATAAATGCCGCGATAACAGTGTTAATGTCATATATCATACCCACCATAATAA